>NC_057779.1:15371389-15424039 GCF_014825855.1 Bombus pyrosoma
ATACAACATAAAAATATTAAAAACACATTATACCATACTTTTTATTAATTTATATTCTGGATAAAATATTACATTATGCTATATCGCATGGTATTTGTTAAAACATTCCAAACACATTTGGGGTGATTTTGGGCACTTCGAACAATAGTTGTAGACTTCGTCATCACTACTTTCCTCACTTTCAAATATATTTTCACGCCGTTTACCGAACATTTCGAGAATGAAAAAATCACTCATGTACGTCTCACAAGTATGCTTCTCGACTAAATGAAATCGGAATATTCTAGCTAAAAAGCTTATCGCTTTCTCCATTTCAGAACTAAATAATCTTTTCTTTACAATGGATCGAAGGCGATAAACAATGAATTCCCGCTTGTCGCTCTATTTACGTTCTGCGTACCGGCGGTCGGATTTGGGCCCCGCAGGAAACTTAACCGAATCACGCTGAGCGACCAACGTGTTAATTTCTCAATGACGCGTGTAAAGTTGTTCGTCTGTAACGTATAATATCAAAACGTTATGAGCTGAGAATATGCGGCTTGCTGGAAATAAGTCACAACGTCGTAGGTAGATGTTTGTATACAACAAAGAAAAACTGTTCCATTCTACGGTCGAAATGATAGCACACTCTGTTAATAATATTATTTCTACGATTGTAAATTTAAGGAACAAACCACTATATTTCAAGACAATTTCTTCTGCTTTGACGAAGAACAGATGTTTTGCAAAAGGGATGGGACATGTCGAACGGAATTTACACATCATCCGCATACGAAGGAAGGATGAAAGCAGCGTTCATCCGTCGTGTTGCTCCAAACAGCCTAAGTTTAGCTGTAGCAGTAGCGTATTTTTCTTTGGGTCTTTTCCGACGTCATAGCAACCTTCGCCCGTCCTTGCGAACGAAAGAACGCCGTTCCCGATCAGCTGTATACGATAAAACCAGTGACGTGTCTTTTGAAACAGATACGTCCAAAGGGACTGTGCCAAGAACTATGGCAATTTAGCGTGACGCAGTTTGGACTGACTGAGCTTGGATTGACTTAGCCGCAGAGAATCTCTAGCCATAGTCCTATCGTAATTTATGACTGGACCGAAGGCTCAATAAGGACTTTGGCAAGGTGCTTGAATGAATGTTTGGGAAATCGATAGCCTTCAGGTCGCCGGGCTATGAGGAGTCGATGATATGACTGTTCAGGGAATTATTGAGATAGTTTACCAGTGGCGAACGACGTTGCATTGTCAGAGTAGAGACTTCGTTTAAAGCTCAAAAGATCTGACCATGGAATGGATAAGGCGGAGATGCCTTTTCGGTAAGCGAACTGTGAAGAACGACACTTATCCCAGAACTTGGAAAGACCTAAGTCTTCTAGAAAAGGTTATAACAGATACATAATGTAAGAAATTTGTTCTTTCCTTTTTTACATACACATTTTAAAGTTGCGTATGTTGTAAACGTACATATGAGCTGGTCTATTAAAGAGACGAGTGAGGAATTTGTAATTGTCAGTTATATTAACCCCTTCGCGCGCCATTTAGCTCGACGAAACTCGGACCCAAGCGGTAGGCGTCTCGTGGCGTAGTGATAGGAACTAACGTTCAATTACGATCACGTCAGAGAAAATGACTTATATTCTCAATGAGAACTGACTGTAAAATACATTCAAATAAAAAGAAAAGAAAAAGAAATATATTACGATGTTTATGTCTGGCTCCTGACTTTCTGTTAGCGAGCCTGGCTCGTGATATTCACGTTTGGGCCAAAATCTTCATCAGACTCGTTAAAGCACGGGAAGGGGTCAAAATCACTTTAAGTACAAGTACAGAGATAGTGCTAGTCGTAATCGTTGCTCGTTCAATGCTACTGTTCAACTATACGCTCGCTATTCGACTGTATGTGACTCGCTGTAATGACCGTCCTAGAGAGTACGTTCGTCTACTTATAAACACAGTTGTTATTATAGAAAGTTTGAACGTAACTCGGATTGATTACAAATAATATTTTGTCCGGAGCTCGTTTACCTTTGAACCTAGCAAACCAAAACAACGTTGGTATTCCAAGACACAATAATACGAATCTCTCCCGATTCAGATCTTCCGTTGACTCATGTGCCGCTACACATACGTTGTAAAATTGTATCGTGTAATAATTATCCTAATTTTGAAGTTATTTAATAACCAGAGAAATTACAGAAAAATGATGAAACTAACGCGGATAAGTTACAAATGAGTTCGAAGGAGAACAAAGATCGATTAAGAGAAGTTTCGCGAGGAGAACGTGCTTGTGTTTTCAATGTCCTTTTACGACTCCCATTTCTCCGCTTGTTCGTTCCCTTGTTCGTCTTTTCTTTCCGTATGACATTGTCGTGAATCCTAAAAATTCTTGCCCCAATATATCTTAAAATGCACAAACTTTTCACTTACTCAGAATGATAATGTGCAAATGGTTAGAATTTCTAAAGAACACTTTCTTTTCTTTAAGAAAGTTCCTTGAAAAGCTATATCAAGTTTCTTTGCATTTTTTAAAGATTTTTACGTGCCCTGTCCTTCTCAGAGATAAAATTTCTTAAAAATTCAAACCATCTACTAGTTATCGATTTTTTCAGTGTCGTATGAGTCTTATTAAGCATATAGTTTTCACACAAATATTTCGTATAAAATTATATCCAAAAATTATTTTCTTTCGTTCCACAGATGTTCTCGCGTGATTATAAATGTAAATTGGTATTCAATTTAGAAAGAAATAAAATATGAATATAATAAATCAAATATGAAAATGGTATGACGACAAGGATTCAAAAAATCCATGATAAATTCCAAGTACAAATTCGCGAAACATTTCATTTTAGATGCAACTCATCAACTTTTTAATCAGATTCTACAATATAATTGAAAAAGGATAATATTTTAAGTAATTTCTCTTTCAATCGCTTCAAAAGATACTAGTAAATGTAGATGTAAAATTTTCGTATGTATATGATAACAATTAATATTTTAGATGACGTAACAAGGGTAATCGTAAATCCTTTTATCAATACACATTTGAATTATCAAATTGGCGGAAAGAGACGTAAAAGTGCTTCCTGACTGTAAAGGATTCATTTTTTTACTATATATCCTTTGAAGCAATACAATGATAGAATAATTTTTAAATTGAAAGTTATATATCGAACGATTTTATTTTACATAACGTTCATTAACATTATCGAGATAAGAACTTTACGTAACGCGCTACTTGCACGAAGAACAACACGAACAGCAGATCTTTTTCAAAGGAAAAAATCCAACATTCTTTAGAGATTCATATCGATGTCAGGATAACTTTAACATTTTTCCCAAGCAAGATGGACCAATGTGTTTTCCAAGAAAAACGTCGACTGTGCAATGCGCGAAGGAAAAAACGATCTCAACTCCAAGCATACACAGTTCCATGTTACGCTCGATAAAAGTGGACAGCACAGGTACTAAATCTCTATCTAAAAGCGCGCACGTACATAGAAATATCAAAATGTTTACACTGAGATCGCTCCTTGCAGGAAACTGCTTGCTATGAAAGAGGATCTCAGCGCATTTATCTCGTGATGCATCTCGTCGATTTATTCATTTTTAGTATTAGTCGAGTAGGAGAGTCGAGTCGAAATTGACACAACGTGAACGTTCAAGTTAACTCTTCTGTTCTGCTCATTTCTTCGCGTTTGTGTTTCTTTAAACATCTTTTTGTTTTGAAGTATTTTATTCATAAAAAACATGGATAGTAAAATTATGTTGGATACTAAAACCAGGTATTTAGAAATTGTCTACTATATATTTTATGTTATAAATTATATTATAAAATGTTATAAATATTATATATTTATTGTATATTTTAATAATATCTATCGAAATGTAACAATCATTTTGATTCGTGTAGATCTTAGGAGAACATGAGAATTATGGTATAATTCAGCACAGGATAACAAAAACGGGATTACGTCAGATTACAGCGTAAACAGAAATAAAATAAAATTATTATTTTTATATTGATTAATCCTCTAATCTATTCTGACTAATAAATATCTGGCAGAAATATCCTGATTCGACGTTAAAAATATTTACACTATCGCTTATAAGTGTCCGGAAACTTGAACTGATTTCTATAAAAATAATAAAATGTATAGATTAATAAGAAACTGATGATCAGACAGCGGATTTTTATGGAAAATATAATTTAAAAAATAGAGCCTCGGCAGAAAATTGTTTTACTTACCACATATTGTACGAAGCACTATATTTCGGATATTTTATATACTTTTTCAAATTTCCTACAAACAATGATCGAAAGCAATACGTATCATCTTCTTATAGAATCAATAAATAATAAAATTTGACTGTTCGCTTCGAAATACGACCGAAAGTATTTAAAATTTGAAACGCGACTCGATGTTCCTCGTATTTTAATTTTAATATAACATAGGATTAGAAAAATCTTTCTTATCTGATCGGAACTTTAGAAACTGTATACGTAGATACTATGAATAATATTTTCGTTACAAATTTTGCTCACGAATTGCTGTTGTATATCGTTCCACAGCTTATTTCAAATAAATTTTAACGTTTCACAATAAAAGTAATAACACAGAAGGTAAACGCTATTTATCAGATTACAAATCTAACCCAAACATGATTTTGATGCATGCACGATATCTGATGCTGCACTTCGTTCATCAGTTTATTCCTCTACTATTTTAATCGAACGGAAAAACGAAACTGACGCAACATTCATCCCCTTAATAAAATCGAAATCACACTAGAAGCATCGAACGCATTGTCGAACACGCGCCGGTACGTGGTAAACGATTTGCAATTTATTTTCCCCTCTAATAAAAGAGAATAAGTTTATTTGTCGTGGAACATGAGGCCGGATCGTGTGTCGAACGAGCGAACAAAATGTTTTATATTCCTACGAAGGGATGTCTACAAACCCGATTCACGTTTACCCCGATCGTGGAATCATGGATCGTACCGGTGTTCATTATTTGCGAAGAGGATTGTATTTGCGAGGAACACGGTTAAATTGTTTGTACGAGGAAAAAAAAAGGATTGAATAACACACTGTATTGATAGCTATTGATGGGAATATATTGGAAAGAAAGAAAAAAAAAAGAAGAACCGAATGAATGCCGCGTTTTATTCGACTGCCTGAAAAATAATGTCTTGCTCAATTATTGCCGGTTCAATGGAATATCGCATCGTGAAGGAATTGATACGTGAAAGCACTGGAAATAATAAGTTCACTTTTACCATGAAATCCAATGAGCAACGTAAATATTAGCGTTGCTCTTAAAACGCGCATGTACGTGCTCCAGATCACAGCCTGTACAATTTCCTAACACTTTAGGGAACTTGTTTTTAATTATTTCAATGACAATCGTTCTTTATGGACAGATTATTCTGTTTCATTTTTCTTATTCTAGCCATTTTGTACGCTTCAAGTAATTTCATTTGTAAATTTAGAATATTTCATTGTTGTGAGTGTCATTCGTGTTTTATCTGATATACTTCGTTTGGATCGTTTAAGTCTGGAATTTTTGTAGAATTGCATTCCGACATTGCATAAACAATGCAAGTTGTCTCCATTAATGATGCGAACAGCTTGTTTCATTTCATAAAAGAGAAAGTTCCTTTAATTGAATTTTTAATATATTTTATAATACATGTAAACAAATCTCAGAATGTTTCATTAGATTACTCACTTTTAGGAATTGAGGCTACATTTAGGAATTTCGTCGTGTGAATAAAAAGAATTTATTTCTGACCGTTCGAATGCAAGAAATATCGTACGAATTATTTTATATGATCTGGATAATATTCATATTCATATTCAATAATTAAATTCACGTAGGCAGTCTTTCTTAAATCTTTCGAGGATAACACGACTGTAGCTGCTGTTAATGTTCTTTTTACTAAAAGCAACATTTACTGTATCACACCATCAGATATATTTCTATCATACTATCACGAATTTATATCATACTAATCGATATAAAAAAGTATTTGTAAGTTTTGAAATCTTGTCTAGTTTTATAGACTCCACGTGTGATTCTACGTGCCACTGCAATTTTACAAGCGTTCGCGAGACCGTTAAATTCCCTTCCGTCGTTACACGTGACCGAGAAACTGAGAAAAATTCACCTCAAATGTAAATATCCTGCAACTTCCATCCACATCTGCAGATAGGTTTCCCAGGTTTTCCCAATAAGATCGTGTCTCGTTACAGCGATAGCGGAGCCCGAAAATGTTCAATACAACGCACATAAAGGCTCTCCATGGTAAGTACTCAACTATTTTCGCGAGGCTGTGTAGCCACCGTAGAGACGAGGCAGCTGTAAACGAATGTAACAATTCCACACGCGCGTACGTTCGTCAGAGAAGTTCAGCTGCGGAGCATTTCGTACAAAGCAACGGCTTTGCATAAGCACTCGTTGCCGCGGAAATCGCGTGCTAAATTGTACAAAGAAAGCTGGACTCAACTAGGGACAGAGGCTAATGATCGGACTTGCATTCTGACGCCGCACGGCGCACCGTATCCCGTCGTTAAGGCAAAGTTGATAAAAGATACACTGTCGGAGCGATTACCTCTGACGTTCGACTCTATTCATCCGGCCAATTCGTTGATTCCCCTAACTCGGTATCGGGGCTTCCACTTGAACAAAATTCGAGCAGGCAGCAGGCCGCAACGAAAAGAGCAGCGACCCCTTTTAGCACGCTCGTTTTATCCCCGATTCACCCCAGTCGAGCGTCCTGCCATCCATGACTGCCTTTGCCAGCCTGCTTTCTCCTCTGGCCACCACGAGGCATTACACCGGTATTATTTTTCATTCGATAGAAACTCGAAGCCTTAAAACGACCGTCTAAGAATCCGTAAGTGGATTTGCACTTACGCGTTTAAACCCTGGCGGATCTAACTAAGGCGAGACTGGACGCTGTCGTTATCTACACGTGGTTTTCATAGCTTCGATTTGACTTTCTTCTGTCAATTTAGGATAAATTTATTCTTGCTGATTGGCAATAATAGATACCTACGTTCATGTAAGAAAAACGTGATGTCTCTTTTTAAGGAAAAGCACTAACGATCGCAGTGGAGTTTGGGTTTGACAGCCACTTGGACTCGCGATTGCATTTGTCCCGAATTTGCTTACCGATAGAAACGCGACGATCGAGTGTCATAGAAGCGCCGAGGAAACGTCAAAATGTTTCGTACATGACACGTAAGATGTTCATAAAATGTATGTACAAGAATTTGTATATACAATACAATAAGAGTGCAATACATTCCACGTAATGGGACCTGGGAATTTCATAAAACCACTAACGAAATTAATTCGTCGGCCAGGTTGAAACATTACGCTGTGTGCGTTAAATCTATGTTGAAGAATGGAGCAAGAGGATAGAGACGAGAGCCGCGTCTAACGACCTGCGATTGTTTACACTTATGATCGAAGAGCAAGGAACAGGGATTCCGCTTAAAGCGAGGATTGAAAGCGTCGTCATGCCCGCCCTTTCATTCTGGCCTCTTGTCGAACCGCCACAGGCGTTTGCAAAGGGCGTACGTGGAGCAGGGTGTACTTGGTGAAAAGTAATTTAGATACTCGTAAGGCGGGTATTCAGCTGGAAAATTGCTGCGCGGTTGCGTGCAAGCGAAAGCAGTCAGAAACGTTTAAGACCGCATGGTTGGTTCGTTTCGCGGACTCTACTTAATCCGTTCTTTGTTGCGGGATTAAAAGGTTGGAATTATGGGCCCTTCGAGGAAACACTCTGGCGAATGGTATCTTCTCTAGAGCTCTTTCTACCTACAAAATCGGCGTCAGACATTTACAGACGACCGAGAGTTCCATCAAGAGGCGAGGAAAAACGCGAGCAAGAGTGGAGAATACCTCATTGTCTCTTTTTTTATAATACAGAAACCGTAAACGCGAAGGAAATCAGAGAACGCCGCGTGTTTTTTCCTTGCAAATACGTAAGCCAAGTTATAAGATTGAAGGTGGTCGTATTTCTTTTTCTTTCCAGAGATTTTTATTTTAGAAAGATACTATGTAGCTAAAGGAATATTTAAAGTATTGGCTTTTAAAAACCTTGTTGCAAAAACCGGGCAAACGAAGATATTTAAAGTTGTGGCAAATTGAATACAATTGAATCAAACACGGTTTGTTTAAGAAATTAATATCTTGGATTTAGAAAGGCGATAGGGTGACAAATTTTTTTTTATTATTATTTAATTTGTACTTTGCAATTTGTCCAGCTGGAGATTCGGTAAATTTTTCTAACTTAATTGCTAAATAATATGTGAATGGAAGATACCATCTTCGAGTTTGACTATTTTATTTCTTTAGTGAGGTCAGTGAGGTGTTTTCTTTTTAGTTTTCAAGGGTAACAAATTTTTTTATTATTATTATTTAATTTGTACTTTGCAATTTGTCCAGCTGGACATGTGGTAAATTTTTCTAACTTAATTGCTAAGTAACATGTGAATGGAAGATACCATCTTCGAGTTTGACTATTTTATTTCTTTGGTGAGGTCAGTGAGTTATTTTCTCTTTAGTCTTCAAGGGTGACAAATGATACGAGAAATGATGTTCCTTAAATTTTTGAAAGATGAACCTAGGAAATCGTTTTCGATATTTCGACTTGCCTGGTTCTTGACTTTCTTTCCTATTCCACAATCAGTTTCCTGGATAAATTACTGACATTCGGTTGGTCGTCTCTTGTTGGCTTGGCACGTATTTGCTTCCCGATGATCTGGTCCTTGTTCGCCCAAAGACATTTCGAATTCACAAGAAGAAAGACACGCGATTAACAGAATACTTTTACTGAACATTCGAAATACTTTGGCTGACGGATTAGCTCCACCACTGACACTACATTTTAGAAGAAAAACCGGACAAGTTTTGGACATGGCCGATTCACCTTCCCAAGAATTAAAAAAAATTGATATGGACGCATTGGACTTGTCTGATTCTTGCATCAATCGACCGGCGATGTATAAAAATATATAAAACTTCAACAAGTACAATTTTCGCAAAAGGTAAACTTGCTAGATTTTTCCACCATGTTCTTCGACTACGCTGTAAATTTTTCTGCATTTACGAAAGACTTGAGGCAGTTACGTATTGCAACGAGTGAAATAGTTGAGGTGAATATTAAACGTGTCGATTCATTTAATGAAGAAACGAGTGATAAAATTGTAATAGTCGATTATATTAAAATCACTGTAAGTACAAGTACAGAAATATAATCGTAATCGTCGCTCGCTCGAAACAATTCAACTCCTCTGCTCGCTAAGTCACTCTACTATTGAACTGTCCTAGAGAGCACGTTCGTCTATTTATAAAAACAGTTGTTATTATAAAAAGTTCGAATGTAACTCCGATTGACAATTACAAAAAGACGGGCGTAATATTTTGTCCGGAGTTTGTTTACCTTGAACCTAGCAAACCAAAACAACGTTGGTATTCCAAGGTACAAGAATACGAGTCTCTCGCGATTCAAATCTTCCGTTGACTCGTGTGCCGTTACATAGAAATAAATAAACAGTGCTCGAGTATATTCATACTTATACGTATTTATACGTATAAATAAACGCCACTTACGATCAATTAACACGTTGGTCGCCACGTCACCCATATCTATGTGACGGGTATGCTTCCGTGGGGGCCCCGTAATCCAAATATGGGTGACGCTCTTCTTGTTCGAGTTAATTAAATATAGAATATACAACATAAAAATATTACAAACACATTATATCATACTTTTTATTAATTTATATTCTGGATAAAATATTACATTATGCTATGTCGCATGGTGTTCGTTAAAACATTCCAAACACATTTGGGGTGATTTTGGACACTTCGAACAATATGTTTCAGTCTTTTTTACGTTTTTTCTCGCTTCTTGGCGTGCGACAATTTGCCTCTTTTCTCGTAACATAGGGTGCACATCCTTCTTATAGGCTTATCCTGCTGATTCTTACGAATCTCCAAATGGTGGGACACCTTCTTCGTCTTCTTCCGATAGTTGCCAGTCACAGTATTTTCTGAGGACCATCGAACCATTCGGAAACGAGAATTTCTTAGCCGAATTACGATGAGCGACCAACGTGTTAATACGCAGCTTTGAAACTAATGTCAATAAACAATCGGTCAGCGTGAAAGTAGTAAAGTAAAAAGCGTGCACACGTCTGTGATAAATTAACCCTTCGCACTCGAGAGGCGACTCTCAGTGATCACGGCGTTCTGTGCTGCAACTCCAATGGTGAGCGAGAGGCGACAATCCCCGTTTATGATAAGTTTCAATATTTGCAATTGATGAGAGTGCAATATTGGTTCGTAAATGGGTTCCTTAGCTCTTTATGTTCTTTGTTAGGAAGTGTAAAGTGTTAGACTTTAAAATGGAGATCAAATATTTAATCCCATATGCCTCCGAAACTATGGTTCTGACAACGTCTCCAACGTCAGTTCTGTTTCGACGATCATGGTAAAAGTATTATACTTTAGAAACCCTAAAAAAAATGGTTTTCAGAAGTGAAATTAGCTCAAATGAAAATGAACTTGATTTTGAACTGTTGATAAATGAGATCAATTATACTGAAGAATGCATCTTTGGTGAATGCTTTTAAATTATCATACGAAAAAAAAATACAGAAATCAATATCACAAAATCATATTTTCAACGATGTAAATATAGATAAATTATTAGAATATGATGTTTCTGTAAATTAATTTGTATATAAAATCATTTCACGTTAGCTGTAAGACACGCGTCACGTATACGCTAAATCATCCGGAGTAGCTGCTACGCCCGATCAAAAGAGTCCTCCTCTAGAGCGAAGGGCTAAGACCGTAGCGAGGTGAATATATTTACTTAAAAATAGTGGGATAGGAATCGGGAAGCGGTTAAAATAATAGATAGGAGCGCTGCTGGTGAAGCGAGAACTATGTCTGCGCGCGAAGAAAGCTCCTGTGTCAGCGGTGCACGAGAAATGCGGGTGATGAACTATCGCGTTTTAATAATCTGCAAGAAACGATCGCTGAATCGGTAAAACTGGCCGCAAGGAAAAACGTGATATATCGCGACGTCTGTTCCGTTTGGAAGGAAAGGACGTCGGAAGAAGCAGTTTGGTTGAACGTCGATTTAAAACATCGGACGAAGGTCGAAGAAATCGACGAATGAAAGGCAGCAAAAATATATAAAGATTATTTCTGCTAAGAGAGTCAGCTAAATTTTTAATAATATATTGAACAGCCTTTGCAGACAAAGCGAAAGAATCAGGAAATTTTATATTCAGACAGTCCACAACCCCGAAGAAACGTACATTTTTTATTACGTCGAGGAAGCAAGTTAAATACGCAATGAAATATATTTGATAAGAAAATGTTAAGTGGAAAGAATTTGAGAATTTACGGATATAATCACGAGGAATGTTCTGAATATGATATAACAGCTTTTAAAAAACGTTAGAACGATGAAAAGTACATGATCAATTTGCAAAACAATCTTGTAACTGTATAATTAACTTCAAAATTGAGATGTACAAAGAATTTAGTAAAAGTAACTTTTTATTCGTGTTAAAGCATCGTACTACACAATAAACGTAAATACTGTTAATACTAGAACTAACACACCAGTCAGATTGACTGATTTTACAATTTTATTTTAAAATTCCTACTTCATGTTATATTTCTTTCCGCGATGATGTAATGACTTTCGCAACGATAATTAAAAGAATAATATAATGAATTTTATTTTGCTTTTCATGTATACAAACCCAAAATAATTTTGTATCAAAGCTACTTATACCAATATCAGTCAAAATGACTGGTTTTACAATTTTATTTGAAAATTCCTACGTCATGTTATATTTTTTCCGCGATGATGTAGTGACTTTCGCAACGATAACTAAAAGAACAATATAATGAATTTTATTTTGCTTTTCATGTATTCAAATTCCAAATAATTTTGTATCAAAGCTATTTATACCAATACCAGTCAAATTGACTGGTTTTACAATTTTATTTTAAAATTCCTACTTCATGTTCGTGATGTAATGACTTTCGCAACGACAACTAAAAGAATAATATAATGAATTTTATTTTGTTTTTTATGTATTCAAATTGTGTACTCAATGTATTTATTGTATGTACTCTTACGTATTTTTATGTTCTCAAAATAATTTTGTATCAAAGCTACTTATACCAATATCAGTCAAAATGATTGGTACTTGTCAAAGTGTAAAGGGTCCTGCAATCTGTTTATCGAATCCCAGTTAACCAGTTTTCTCGTTTCGTACAACTTCCCACACGATTTTAAAACTTTTACTGCGTATCATTCAATATGATGATATCAGTTATCAGGAAAATTCCAGATCTATCGCTAGATTGCTAGATGCTAACGCTAGAAATGCCACAACAATCAAAATGACTTGTTCTACAATTTTATAAATGCGTCGACCGTCGTTTAGGGATCACGGACCCAGATGAATTAATAATACCAAAAATGTACTGCATAACACGGAATTCTTTCTGTAGGAAGGAAAATCAATAAATATAAAAATATTCTATTATTACGTATTTTTTAAAGACCAGTCATTTTGACTGGTTTTGGTAGAAATAGCTTCGTGTTAACTATCGATAGGTCTAGTGTTAATTCATATGTAGTGTATAATGTCCTCCGGTATGGTCTAGTGGCTAGGATACCTGGCTCTCACCCAGGAGGCTCGGGTTCGATTCCCGGTACCGGAAATTTATTTTTACTCACGGGAAAATCGGACGGGAGACGACGGACATTTGTCACCACTGCGGGGAAGACTGGGACACGGCGCAGCATACGCTGGAGGCCTATCCGGCATGGGAGCTGCCTCGCTACACCCTGCGGTACGTCATAGGCGAGAGGCTGACCCCCTCAGCGATCATAGCAGCGATGCTGAACGGGCCACAGGAATATGAGGCTGTCCGCCTCTTTTGCGAGCGAGTTATGCTCGCAAAGGAGCGAGCAGAAAGGGAGAGAAAGAGAAATTCTCACCCGTGTAGGATAACGCGATGGAGGAGGATGGCAGTCAGGCGGCCTAGAACTAATTCATTGCCACCACAACGAACCGCGACTAGAAGGAGGGACGGCGCCAGGGGCAATGGCCCCCTTTAGCGCCAAATTCAACAGCCAGGGAATCTACAGGACTGGCTCGAGGAGAGGACGCGGGAGGGGATGCAACAGAAGTAATTCACCCGAGGTTCCTGGAGCACCCCCTGTCATACGCGTAGGATGACCAACGTGGAGTTTTAGTCGGTAGGAGTCCGACACTACTCTGCTACCGTTATTAGCGGCAGTGGAGTGTCCATGAGGATTTCTCCACGTGCAAAAAAAAAAAAAAGAAAAAAAGTGTATAATGTCCAATATATAATATATAGAATAAAATTATAAATTACATATGAATTAATAGCATTTACAAATAATATATTGATATCGTATTTATGTTTATTGTGTAGTACGTGTTTTAATATGAATAAATGTCCAATATATAATATATAAATAATACAATAAAATAAAATAATACAATATAATAATGTAAGTATGAGTATAGTAATATATATAGTACGAGTATAATAATTAATTAACCAACCCTTCGAGAAAAAATGTACAGAAAATCATACAGAATTTACGGCAGTCAATCAAATTTCCTGTCTGATTTCTAAAGTTTGACAATCTTACGCGTCGTCGATTTTCCTCAAATTTTGATGTAGCACGCGTTTAATATTTACACAGTTCAGATAATCTGTATTAATTTAACGTATTCATCGTCGGTCTCGACTCATTACGGCCACAACTAAACTCGTTACTTCAAATGCAACAACTGGAAAGCCAATAATTTCATTGAAAAGTAGGTAACGTATAGAGACAGTAAACTACTACAATACAATAGACTGGAGTGGATGAGTATTTGAACAGCTTAAGAACCGGTTTTAGTAAATTTCATGCAGTTCTTGTGCTGTGCTACCGAGCCACTTTATCTCTCGTCGGTATATTGGTATTTGCTGATTAAATGTAAATATCTTTTACCTCCACCTAGAGTTCTGATGGATTGTTGAAATTAATTTGGATCAACTATACAGTAATTTAATTTATCGCCTGTGTCAAGGTTGACACAAGCATCTTTAGAGAAGGAGTAACTATGTATTTAAGTAAGTACTTGCAATGCATTGACTCTCAAAGTTTTCTGCAAATCCAATCGTAACTTTGATTTTTCAGTCGGAAATATTTTTTTCAGAGATGTGACGATGTAGAGTGCACGGGTATAGTCGTAGCAAGGTAAACCGGAAATTAAAACGATTCTCTCACGGTATAAAAACTCCGTTTTATTCGTATTTTGCAAAAAGCATTTTCAGTTCAATCGTATGGTCTATATAAATCGAATTTACCCAAAAATCGATGAATATTTTTCGGGAACAGTTAGAATAAAAAGTTGTAATTTTTAATACAATTACTTTATGGAGAAATTACTTTTTGAAGAATCTTTTTGAATTGTCATATTCGTCAGTAGATTTTACGTGACAAATCGATTATACAATTTTGCAATTTTTTATATTATGTGCAAGCTAATATCAACAAAATAAGAGAAAGCAATTAAATCATATCTCGACTACAGTACATTTACGGATTTAATAAAATGATATTTGTTTCTCACTATATACGTATCGAACGAAAATTCAAAGTCGATTTTCTCGAAAACAAAGCCTCAAACGAAAAATTTTTATTCTATATTTTCGACTTTTTTTTTCGCGTAGAATCACCCCCTTTCCGTTTGTACCAGCAGTTACCAACCACCCTGTATAATATCTCCTTTTACTATGCTGTTATTAAAATTCATTGGAATCAAAAATCCTAAGAATTAAAAACAGGTATACAAAACTGATAAAAAGAAATTCATATACACACTTAAACCATTTAAGAATGCTCGTGAGTTGTTGTTTAAATCAATTCCCTTTAGAAGTTAACCCCGAGACATAATTATAGAGATAGGAACGAAGCTGCGGAACTTACGGATCGACCATCGAATGGCTGCGCGTGTGGAAAAGCACTTTCCGAAAATTACATTGTGGCAACTTTCGTCGTGTTGTCGTTTAAATAAATTAATCTTCCCCCAGTTTACTTTTACTAGGAGGTTTAATTAAGCAGGTTGCCAGAAAACGGTCGTTGGAGAGTTCTAAGACAATTTCAATTCACACTTTCTGGTGACGCCTTTACTGCGCTAACTATGCTTACGATATCGTAGATAAACTGCGTACATCCAAACTATCCTCCAGCATTTTCCTTTAATGGGCCAGAAAACAGTGCTCTCTAAGTAAACGCGTTTCAGGCGAAACAATTCGCAACAAACAGTTCGTTTTTATTCCGTTTCCTCCTGCGGATAAGCGTTTTCTTGAATAAACCCACGGCTGATAGTTAGAATTTTCGAATAGTTAACGAAACTTTAATTGCACAGGAAAGAAAACGGCTTATTTACTAGCGCAAATATATTTCCAGCAGTTTCTGCTAAATTCGTCGGTGGTTTCGAAGTTCGATGTTTTTCAGAATTCAGAGAAATTCTTTCAAATCGCACGTATACCGTGCACACGAAATAAATACAAAAAAGATAATCAAGATTTTCATTCATTATTCAATAGAATAATAATAAATGTATGTAACTATAGCTACAGTTGGAAACTGTGAACAAACCAAATGTTGCTGAGAAAAGCATATTTATATTTTATACATTTGTATGTATTTACCAAATACCCAGCTATGTTTTGCTTGTTCGCTAGCGAATAATAAATGCAAATTTTGATCATACTCTCTGTATTTGCTTTATATCAAACTGATTTAACGGTGCCGCGTGTATTCACGACTCGTTACATCTGGAAAATTTTCATACTTTCAGTCAGCTTAGTATCAACGCGTTTGATTGAAAACTTATTGCCAAAGGTGGTAGGGTATTTCATGTTTCTTGGTCGTGGAAGATTTCACCACTCGATTAATTAGTTCTGTGATTCGACTTGTCAAATTTACTTCGATGACGGACCGGAAATCCACCAGGGCAAAATACGCGATGATGCGATCGTTTGTGAAATGTAAATTTTCAGTGATTGGTTGTGATTAACTTAATTAATCCATTGGGTCGGCCAGGGACGCGAATCGAATTTTGTTCCCGCGTGTATCCTCTGTAAATACTGTGATATATTGGTCACTGGGAAGAGTCGATATTTCAATCGACGATTTAAAAATTACCAAGAATAATCCGATAGAACGGTGCACAGTTTGCTGGAATAGAAACATTTTCTGCTTTATGCTCCACTTCACGTTTCAAGTTACCTTAATGCCTTTTTTTAATCATTTTTACTTCATTTGGGATTTGTTAATTCCTTCGAATTAATTTGCAATCCGCGATAACAATTGCGTCGAGTGAAAGCGGAGAAGATAAAAAATGTGGCTTGTTCAATACGTGATGATCAATTTTCGAAAGATGCGAGGGCAGAAAAGTGAGTCAGATGCAAAAGATTTGTATGTGATTTTTATAATTAAATTAAAATAGTTTTCCAATAAAAGATATTTCGATCGTGTAACATCTTCTCACGAAAATTAAGAGGACGAAATTAAGAATACTTTTTTTACCAAATGAAAACCTCATCCTCTCACATGTATATTTTTTACTCTGCGTGTATTAACTTTTACAAAACATTGATTACAAATCTTCAATGGCAATTATGCAAAATTTCTCAGATTAAAAAATCGATTTAGTTTTGGGCGAATGCTGGGGAAGCTTTCGCGGGACGAAACTTGGACAACTTGCCCTATCAACCTACCAAAGACAGAAACATTCAAATCAGTACAAAAATTAATACGTGTTTCTAAAATTTAAACAACTTTTTAACGACACGATGGTATCGAAAATGAAGCAAAGAACGTAGGAGGGTTAAGCCATAATCGAATAACTTACGTCAATCCGTATTAAAAGAATCCTTTCGACTTAAGCATTGTATGTTAATTATCTAAATTTATTAGCTAAATAAATAAATTAACTAAAAAAATAAAAATAAATAAGTAAGAAAATTGCAATAAAAGCAGCTGCACGTATGTCTCTCCAATATTATACTCATACAGGTTATCCTCGGTTTCTGATATCCTTCCTCTATCGTATTTCGCTAGGAAAATCTGACATAACCCAATGTTAAAACATGGTTACGATAGTTATAAACATCGATCACTGTCGTTATCACGACTTTTATTCGGAAGCGACTTGCGAGTTGTGATCGCTGCCGCTATTGCTCTTCTGATCCTTCAGTTTGCTAGAGCGCACGAGGCTGAAAACCGGAAAACCGTTGCACGAGCTTTACGAGATCGTATAAATGACTGTAGAGAGGGAAGTCGATATATATATATATATCACATTGAATTCACGGCAGCTCTTCGTCATTTCGTCGGTTATTACCCGATAAGCTTCGATAAGTTTCAGAATCGATTTTCGAACGTCAGCCTGGCTGACAAGGCTGCGTGGCAAACGAGACGATAGCGTATTTCTCTCTCTCTCTCTCTCTCTCTTCTGTTTTTCACGACCTGTCTCTGTCGAGGGAGGACTCGCGATATCCACCTTGTCGATTCGATTACGATCAACAACTTCACTCGTGACGAACGATCGGTTGTGTTTCCGGTCGATTTGAATTCCATCGTCTGTCCCGAGTCACCAGAGTAAACCACTATTCTATGGAGATCACGCTACTTAACCGTTCACGATATTTCGATCGTCGTTTATTCATTGAATACGAACACCGCGTTTGCATTGCACGCCGATTTTCCTGCAAGTTGCTGCTTCTCCTTCTTCGCCTATTTCTTCTCCTTCTACCTCTTCTTCTTCTTGCTGTTGGAAGTTTCGCCTGGTATAGGAAACGAAAAGCTTTTATTCCGTCGATACACGATTCTTATCAGGACCGAATCGATGAAAGTTTTCAACTAGGGCCGCAGTTCGAATGTAAATTCAGATGGAAACTGGACTGGCATCAATTTGGATATGAAAGAATAACTCGTTTGAAAGAAACTTTGTCATCGACGAACAAAAGTTATTACCGGACGAGATCAAAGAAAGCGAGTTTCAATGCGATTCACCGGGTCGCTCCTATTTCTTTCATTCACCGGCCGTTCATTGTCTTTTTTCTTGCGCCGCGTGCCACGCTGTTTTTCTCCTTTTGAACAGGATACAATTAAGAGCGGGTTAAAATTGTTAAATCGAATACAACCGACGAATTAAAATTATGAACGACCGGCTACGATGTTAGCGATGAAAGGCTATTTTAATCAACAAATACCATAGCGATTGTTCTGTATTGAGGTTACGCGCTAGAAACTGAAACTCTGTTTTTAAGCCAACATTTCGATTCATGTTTCAATATCATATCGAACGCTTGGTACACGCTACGTTCCAAAAGTACCAGACTATTCTGAACTTTGTGTATACCGCAAGGCGCAGCTGAGTTTAATCGAAGACAAATAATATTTAATATACTAGTGTGTCTGTATACATGTATAACTCATGTGTGTGTGTTATATAACACAGCATAATACGTAAAATAATACAGTGGAGCTCCTCTTATCCGAACATCTAATATTCGAATATAATATGATTATACGAACGTAATATTTCCTGGTGACAAATGCCTTTTCTCGTTTCACATATGTAGACATCTCGTTAGTGTTCGATAGATTCTTTCCTTTATTCGATCGAGTGCATTCTGATTAGAAGAATTTACTATGAAACTATTACATTAAAAATAGAATTATAAAAATAGAAAAGGAATATAAAGAAAAATAGAAAAATTATAAAAATAGAATATTAGATTAAAAATAGAATGAAGAATTCGAAAGTGACGTAGGCGGAACAGAATTGGTAAAAATACACTGAGTTGGAAAAGCCACGATCACAGGCGTTGGAAAACAAAATGGTATTGAAAATTATACGAAGCACGTAGATTTTCCTGATATTCGAAACAGTAGAAAACCCCTAAATATACCGACACGATGAAAATTTATCGCGACACAGCCGACAATAATGACGATTTTATTCAAATAGAAACAGCAAACGAAAATGCTAATGAAGACGTGGTATTTGAAAAAGGTCTTCGATGGTTCGAAACGCAGAAAGAGTGTAACTCTAAGCAGTTACTTATGTCGACAAAATTCTGTGACTCGATAGCCAAAAGGTACGGTGGCCATAAATATTTCAAGAACCTATGAGTCAATTTTAATTTGTATTTTAATAAACGAAATTTCATATCGGAAAAATGACTGTTCTATTACGCGAAAATTCCATTCATCTATAGAGGATGGTTTAAATGGCGAGACAACTCGATGTTAGAACCGTCAAGTGTATTTAAAAATAATTAATAAATACAAAGAATGTTCACTAAGACGCTTGGTACAAACTTCGCTAAAAACTGTGTATAATAAGATCGCTAATAAGGTCGCTCGAGACTGAGACTGATAAACTGATCACCTTACAATGGCGTTCGTTTATTTATACTGGTCGGGGGAGTAGCAGAAAATTTAAATTTGACTTTGTTTGACGGTTGCACGTAGCGGCGACATTGTTTTACCCGGAGTTTATTTATTATTAGATCATGTATGTCCTAACGATGTTGATACTTTATTTGATATGAAATAACAATGTAAAACGAACGACGATACACGAAGATTGGGAATTCTGAATTAATATTATTTCTTACCTTAATTATTTTTCTATTTTTTTTTTTTTTTGTTTTGTTTTTCTAACGATACAAGTATTTTGAGGAATCTATAATAAAGTACAGCTGGTAGAACAGATTTATTCTGCGCATAACGCGCATCTGTCCTGCTATTTTAACAAGACTCTCTGGTGCAGCTGTCTGCAAAAATTAATCCTGGTAATTGTTTGCAGTTAACTACAACAGTATCCATTGTTTGAACATTGGTATTTTAAGCGCCGGTTTACAAACGCCGCCTAAATTGCGTTGAACTGTTATATCGCAGACTAAGTAGAGATTCATCGACAATGAGAACCTACTCATTTTCTCCCGTTGAATTCCGTTCTTTGTATGGATGGAATGAAATTATTCGATTTAATTAAAATTTAATAGATTATTGTGCCAAGGAACGGTTTGCGGAGATACAAATCACTACAGCTGTATTACGAGAAAAGACGAGAAGATAACAATCAGTTAATAATATTTTCTGTTATTATGATATCTCTAACAGCAGCAATGTTAGTAATCTACGTGACGAACTCTTGAAGCTTATTGTGCATATTTTATAACAAAAATTCGTTCTTTTTTTTTGGTATTTCTATATCTTATTGTTAATGCAATAAAACAAAAGTAAAAGTGAAACTAACTTTTTGTATTTCACTGGACGTTCTTCGAAACTTGTTAGGTGAGTATCTCATTCGGGAAAAATTCTCGCTACATTCAGAAAATTTTCTCTTAAATTTCCTTCTCTTAAATATCAATAAAAGATTTCCTTAAATAGAAAATTTACATAACATTTCCTACATACGTAAATAACAATGTAAAGAAATCATATAAAATCTTAACATTCTATATTCACATCGCATGCTGTATTTGACAAGCTTTTGTGATGAAGAGGTTGGTTTGTTCGAATAACGAGATATCTCGCTGTTGAAAACCGTCAAGTATATTTAAAATGATAAATAAATTAATACAGACAATAATCGCTCGTACTAACAAATTCGCTAAGACAGTGTATAATCGCTAAAATAATCCCTGATAACTCGTTGGTAACTGATAAATACTCATTCGCGCGACTAACTGATAACTGATAACTGAACTCCTTATGATCGCGTCCGTTTATTTATTGTTTAGTGATTGTTCTATTATGCGAAAATTCCATTCATCTGTAGAGTATGGTTTAAATGACGAGATAACTCCATGTTAAAATCGTCAAGTGTATTTAAAAATAACTAATAAATACAAAGAATGTTCACTAAGACGCTTGGTACAAACTGATTCGCTAAAGACTGTGTATAGATCGCTGATAAGATCGCTCGAGACTGAGACTGATAAACTGATAAACTGATCACCTTACGATGGCGTTTGAATTGTCCTCCAGCTCATGTGCCGCTACGCTTTAATTCCATCAAAATCGTTATCAACATTTTTTAAATTATAAATACTTTAATATTTAAAATTATAAATACGTAAGGTTTGTAATAGCCTGCATAAACACGTGTCTTTTTTAATTTAAATATTATAGTATCACATTTGAAAAGCAAAAGGGATAAGGTAATAGGGAAAGAGGGAACATTACGAAGGTACGAGGAACATAGATTTTCCATATAAAAGGACACGACCAAATTCAATCAAGTAGGTAAACAGAAAATCGAAAACACGTTCTCCACAGAAATAATGAGTGAACGTAGGAGAATCGAGGAAACGTAGTGGCTAGAAAAGAAAGGAAAAGAATATAGGTAGATCGTCGATAGGTTCCCGAAACTAAAATAAGTTCGTGTTTATCAGAGGGTAGTTTCAAAATCGAATCTCAAAGTAGCTGGCTTACTTCGTTTTCTCTAGGTATTTGCATTTTGAAAATATTTCCTATTTCAAATTTAAGCTGCTGATTTTCACTACGTATCATGGATTTAAAAAATGTTTAAAAAATACAATTTATATAATATTTTACTTATATAATATTCCGTGTTTAGACGGTTTTATTAAAATCGGAAAATGATACTGCACGTTCAAACAAATATGCTTTTAATTCGTTTCAATGTGAGATATTTGAAAAATCGATAGAAGAAAAGTTTGTATTTATTACGTTTTGTAATAATATTTGTATTCGAAACAATTTAGCAAAAATCTGTACGAATTGTTTGTTTTACAGATTTGAGTAGTAACCAATAATTTTTATAACGTTTTTTCCTAAATCCAGTATTTCTCACAGTTGCTTTAATATTCCTATGGTTAGATAATATTTCTCTTAGAGAGAAGAATATATTTATTATTTGTAGAAAATAAATAAAATTCCACGCCCGTTAATAATTTCCATTGCCGCGTGCTCGAAGGAGGAAAATTTCTATTATGCAGTGCGACATATCACGCACAGGATGTCCAGAAAATCGATTTTACGACGAATATAAATTTCCGCGAAAACTGCAGGTAAATGCGTAATCTTGTTAGAAAAATGCAGCGTTTACGTGAAATTGCACGGTGGAACGCGAATGTTTCTCGAAACGATCATGATCCGATCGCGACCTCGCGTTCCACGATACGAACACGAAAGCTCTATAAAACCGAAAATGAATAGCCATCAAGTACGCGGTCGCCTAATTTTTCCCGTTGGCTATTGTTTTCTTTGATGGATAGGCTGGACGTCTAGGCAAGGAATAAAATAAAAAAGAAAAAGGGAATCGAACGAAAAAGCGCGGTGCATCGACAATTCGATACACCTTCAATACACTTTCGAATAAAGGCCAATACGCGGACGTATTGTTCTCGGAAAAGCCGTAGTTCCACTGCCGCGGACAACAATGAGCCGCGGCGTTTTTTCTCAGCGACGAGCATTTTTTCACGCTCCAGCACTTTCACGCTTACTTTTCGCTAGGAAAAAATTGGGCGAAACGAAAAATTCTCGCGTGCATTATTTAAGCGTTGGCTGCGAAAGCGACTTGGAAAAAGCCGAACGCGTTTATTCATTCCATCACCGTCGTTTCCAGTTCTTTGCGTTTCCGACGCAATGTCCGGACACATTGAAAAAAATCGCACGCCCCACGGCACTTTGTTAACGATATCGAGCTCGCTATTATTGAACCTATCCCTGCCCTTCGGTTTCAAGCGTCAACGAAAAACGAATAGCCCGACAACTCGCGTTTGCAAACTACCTTTCCATCGGGATTATTAAATTCCTTCCTACATTACTGGCCGAGAAGAAACCTTCGACAGAGGCGAGTATAATCTTGCCGCTAACCTGCACGCCCGCGTTGCTCTTCGATCTTTTTCCCCCGAGCTTCTTCTTCCCCAGACAAGAAACGCTAGAGGACGACAGGTAATAAATACTTCCGGACAAATTGCTCCGGCTATTTGACATTTCCTGTCGCTTCGGTGCAACGACCTAATAACAATCAGGTACAGGAATGTGCGGCATGTAGATCCACCGCCTAGCAGCTTGCGACCCGCCCTCCTACGTCCTTTGACCTCCCCTTCGTAGTCGATAAATGAAAACTTGGCTTCGTAATTACATAGCAAATACGTTACGAGTGTCAGAACAGCGTGTCTCAGTAATCACGATAGAACTCGAGGCTGATTTTAGGTGAAAAAATGAATAGGAAACATAGAATACGATCTTTTCGTGGGACCATTCGTTTTCGAGAAGCTTCAATTTGCGAGTTTGTTAACTACTAGAACTACCACACCAGTCAAATTTTATAATTTTATTTTCAAATTCCTACTTCATGTTCGTGATGTAATGACTTTCGCAACGACAACTAAAAGAATAATATAATGAATTTCATTTTGTTTTTTTATGTATTCAAATTATGTACTTAATGTATTTATTGTATGTACTCTTACGTATTTTTATGTTCTCAAAATAATTTTGTATCAAAGCTACTTATACCAATACCAGTAAATTGACTGGTTTTACAATTTTATTTCCAAATTCCTACTTCATGTTCGTGATGTAATGACTTTCGCAACGACAACTAAAAGAATAATATAATGAATTTTATTTTGTCTTTTATGTATTTAAATTATGTACTCAATGTATTGTTGTATATATTCTTACGTATTTTTATGTTCTCAAAATAATTTTGTATCAAAGCTACTTATACCAATACCAGTCAAAATGACTGATTTTACAATTTTATTTGAAAATTCCTACGTCATGTTACATTTTTTCCGCGATGATGTAGTGACTTTCGCAACGATAACTAAAAGAACAATATAATGAATTTTATGTTGCTTTTCATGTATTCAAATTCAAAATAATTTTGTATCAAAGCTATTTATACCAATACCAGTCAAATTGACTGGTTTTACAATTTTATTTCCAAATTTCTACTTCATGTTCGTGATGTAATGACTTTCGCAACGACAACTAAAAGAATAATATAATGAATTTTATTTTCTTTTTTATGTATTCAAATTATGTACTCAATGTATTTATTGTATGTACTCTTACCTATTTTTATGTTCTCAAAATAATTTTGTATCAAAGCTACTTATACCAATATCAGTCAAAATGATTGGTACTTGTCAAAGTGTAAAGGGTCCTGCAATCTGTTTATCGAATCCCAGTTAACCAGTTTTCTCGTTTCGTACAACTTCCCACACGATTTTAAAACTTTTACTGCGTATCATTCAATATGATGATATCAGTTATCAGGAAAATTCCGGGTCGATCGCTAGATGCTAACACTAGAACTGGCACCAGCCAAATTGACAGGTTTTACAATTTTATTTTAAAATTCCTACTTCATGTTATATATTTTTTTTTTTTGCAATGATGTAATGACTTTCATAACGATAACTAAAAGAATAAAATAATGAATTTTATTTTGTTCTTTATGTATTCAAGCTCAAAATAATTTCGTATCGAGGTTACTTATACCAATACCAGTCAAAGTGTAAAAGGGTCCTGCAATCTGTTTATCGAATCCCAATTAACCAGTTTCCTCAATTTGTACAACTTTGCACATATTTTTAAAATTTTTACTGCGTATCATTCGATACGATGATATCAGTTATCAAGAAAATTCCGGACCGATCGCTAGATGCTAACACTAGAAATATCATACCAGCCAAAATGACTGGTTCTACAATTTTATAAATGTGTCAACACTCGTTTAGGGTTCATGGACCCAGATGGATTAATAATACCAAAAATATACTACATAACATGTATTTTTAAAGGCCAGTCATTTTGGCTGGTTTTGGTAGAAATAGCTTTGTAGTTCTAGTGTTTAAGATGTCTAAACTTGGCTGATTCGTGATAATAGTACGATTGGGCTATCAGCAGGTGTTATTTTACACGAGGAAATAAATAAGAAATATAAAATGAAACTTTCTTACGGGTATCTAAACTTGGTTAATTCTCGATACGATACAAATCGGCAGATGTTATTCTAAGAAAACAAATAGAAAATGTGAAATGAAATTTCGCCTAACGGGGCTTCGTCTTCAACAAACTAGAGTTTGAACGTATTCAGTCAAGGATTAACTTGATAGACGCAGTCTCGATGAATTTTTAAATTCGATTTTCTCGGCAACTATGCTTCAAGCGAAATAGTCCCAGTCTACAATTCTTTGCTCGCTTTCATATGTATTGTAGTTTCTATTCAGCTGAGAATTAACCAAGATTCGCGTATGCTTGTTACCTTTCGCTCATTTCCACATGTATAATGAATAGTTCTCCCTACTATCCGTTTCCGTGCAATTGAGAATTAGCAAGCTCGTTAATTTTTACTTCTTCTCACATATGCGACGGTTTTCTCTCGGACAATCCGCCCCTGTCGAGTCTGAAGCTCGCGTGTGACTCTCAAATACGCAGACAAATGGAACTCGACTTTCTGGAAAACAGAACGTCGTAGGCAAATGATCTCGTTCCACATTTTCGACTTATTTTTTCGCTTAGAACCGTCGCTTTGCCGCTTGTATTTTTAAATAATAATTAAATGGACCACGCTGTGTAATCACTCGTAACTTCCGCAGACGACGATGAATTCACGATAATGGCTCCGCCGAGCTTAAGAAACGATCGAAGAAATAGAGGAAAGGAAGGAAGTCCGAGCGGAAAGGAATGAAATTTTCCACACGACAATTCCGCAATTCCTGGGGTCAGGTTTGGTCGGACGATGACGGCAAGCGGGCGGGCGGTCTTCCGAGGCGCCATCGATCCCTCGATCGATAGAGACGGCCATTGGCTTCCGACGTAAATTCCAGACAGACAAACCCCATTGGATTCGGTACATAGCCGCGTATCTACGTACATGCAAGCTCTAGGAGCTTCGATAGCCGCTACTTCGGCACACAGTGGCCGTGTGCGTTCGAAGATATCTATGACCGCGCACCAAGCCTCCCTCGTTCACAGAACGCCCTTGTCTCTTGCTAGAACCTACTGGCCGTACACGGTATGTAAACAATTAATCCACGAGATTTTGAGGGTCGAGATTGCCGCTCAGCTTTAGGGGGAATCGCTACTTTCTGGGTGCACACCGATAGCCTCGAGTATGATAGGTGTACGCGATAGTTTGCGGAGGGTAATGGCGAAGAACAATTGGATTTATGGCTCGGAAAGGTAAAATTGCCCCAGATATATACGTATACATGTATATAAATGGCAGGCATTTTTGCCAGTATAGCGATATTGCAGATATTGAAATGACATTCGAATTTAGGCGCAGTCGAGTTCGTATTGATTATTGTGTGTTGGATTATGTCAACTTAAATTTCCCTTCTTGTTTCATTCTATAATCAATCGATCGTTGTGCAATAAATATTGTAATCGAATGTAAACTTGTTGAACGAAAATTTGTGGTTGAAGAAATTAGCTGCAGCATTTGAAAATCTTTTTTGCGATTGCATATGTTTGTATGATCGTAGTTGTGTGAAAGCTCAGTGTTCTTGCGACGTTAGGACAGTCTGTTTGTTAAAAGTGGCCTAAAAGCAGAAGTTTTGTACGTTGTATATTAAAAAAGACTTGAATGTGCGATAGAATATTGATTGTCTGATGTTTGACAGTTTTCTATGGTGTTTGCAAACTTTTTATATTAAGTGTTCACGAACTTTTGTGAACCAGAGAAAATTGAAAGTCGAAATTAGAAACTTCGTTAAACTACTAACAATTAATCAATGATTTATATTTGGTAATTATTTTTTATTTATTTACAGCACGTTAATAAGACAATATTCAAATATGTAGTTTCTCTCAAAAGTGAATTGTCCACAATTATCTATTTGACATCGAAGAATAAACCTAGCGGTTTTATCTATCTTTTATTGATTGAACGTGCAGGGTCGTGCACTACCGGTGCATACTAAATTCTATCTGTAACTTCATTCTGTTCCAATTTTCGCAATTGCTTTATTCTATTTAAAAATGAATTTAAAAATGGACAAATTTCAGTCATCTAATTCTACCAGTTTTTAAATATACTTTGTGTTGAAGTAATTATTTCAAGAAAAATTCGACATCTTTTCTTTTGTATATCTGTGACCTGGAGACCGCTGTTACGCAGAGAATAAAATTTAATGAAACAAAAAGTTCGAAATAAAGAGAGATCCATATTATTGTGCCCTTGAATATAAATTTTATTTTGGGTTACAAGGTCTAGAGACAAAAGAGCTATAAGTAGATTTCTATTGCTGTTTCTTGTAGCCTTTAGCTATAGCTACACACCAAGGTTAAATTTTCATTCTTCTTCCTATTGTATCGTAACACTGTAGGAGTGAGGATCTGGATCAGCATACACTATACTTATACCTATGCTTGCTTCAATATATTTTCATATTACAAATTCATCCACTCGTTCCTCTATCAGTCAACCTCATCACTTTGGATAAATTTCATTTAAAATAGAAAATAGATATTGTGCAATATAAAAGAGTGGAATACTTAGAAGCAGAGCAAGTTAAAAATGAAGAGCGCGTTAAAATTAAGCAAACGAATGAAGTTTTTGTTTGCATGCAAACAAATGGAAATAAATATATCGATACTGAATTTATTAAACTTATTATAGGTACAGGATGAATTTTAAAAGTAAAGAAATTATGCTTTTAATTAAAAATACCACGAATGACAATCTTTATAAAAGGAAAGCAAATTAATTTCTGTATAATAAATTTACTTATCTGTATCATCGATATCAAAATAAATTTCTCTAAGTATAATTTTGTCTACTAAAAGCTTGGCAATTTCCAAATTACAATTTTGAATGGATGCTTAATCTCTTTCACGTATGTGGAAGTATGAGATGTTATTAACACACACGTACCACATTTTAATGTTTAATATCGTGCTTCAAACAAAACAAGAACGATTTTAAGATAATATTTCCAGTTAAAAATACACGACGGAGCTGTTCAGAGTGTAAACGTTGAAATAATGAAAACGTACTAACAATAAGCGCACTTAATGCAAGTCTTCCATCTCTCGCGAGAATGTACGATTTATTTTTCTACAGATTTGCATGTAATGAGTTAACCGCTTCAGTTATCTCGTATTTCATTTAATAAATCTGCGAGGAATAAAAACGGGCAGCGCTGGATGACGGTAAATTTGAAAAAATCATCGCTTCCACTTGTAGTTTTAATAATCTTGTTGAACACAATTGTTTTATTCGCACAGTCGGTCACAAAAATCTGTCGACCAAAAACTCCACCGAATTGTATATAATATACGACACACATGCACATCTATTCGTTGAAACTAAAAACGAACTTTGTTACAGAATTACGTACTTACAAATCAGCGATAAATGATTGAATTTCCTCGGCCTATTAACGGATTTCCAGGAAAAATTGCAAAAATGTAAAGCATGCGTGTACGTAGGTCGATAAAATGTGGAAAGGAAAAGAAAACCATCGACTACGAAATACTCTATCAACGCCAAGAAATTGTGTATATTACAGGCTTCCACTACGAGATATTAATATAACGCTAAATCTACCTCATTTTCATCGAACTTTACTTCATAATTTTTACGTCTTGTTTGTACGACGTCTGTCTTTGTTACAATGTGTCACATTGAAAGCATACAGGACAAAGTGTCCAAATTTCGTCCCACGAGAACGTTTCTGCCATTTACCCAAAACTAAATCGATTTTTTAATCTGACAAATTTGTATGATCACCTTGAAAGCTTAGTAACGAAGATCTGTAACCGTCTGTTTTATAAAAATTCGTGCAGACTAAAAAATATATACATAACAGTACGCGTTCATCAGTTGGTGAAAAAAGTGTGTCTAATTTCCTTAACTCTTAGTTTAGTGAGGGAATGTTTATACTATTAGCCTTTTATGCGCATGAAATCTCACGATCTATACAAAAATCACATACAAATTTTTTTTCTATTCGTCTATTTTCGAAAAATTGAAAACTTGTTGCTAATTTCGTCCTCGGGAATCTACGTAGGGAGACGAAATTGGGCGCAAAGGAATTTTTTAATATAATTGCCATTTCTAGTGAAAAACAGAACGAGATGGCCACTTTGGAACTTTTAAGAAAATAAAATCAATATACTACGCGTCATCAAAAATGAACGAATCACGTACTTCAGACGTTGAAATACGATTTCGAATATTAAGAAATAACGTAGTGTCCTAGTCACGAAACAACAGAGCGTTACAGAAGACTCCGGAAACGACAAATACTTTTGTTTATGCTGTCGCTCAACTAGCGGCATTTCTATTTTAAATTCAAACCGCCGGACATACAGACTGGTGCACTTAACCCCCATTTTTTCTTTTTTTTTTTTTACGTGGAGGAAATCCCATTCCCGCTTCTGGGGAAAACGGTGTGGTATTGTCGGACTCCAACCGGCTAAAACCTCCACGATGACCGTCCCTGATGCGATCGAGGGAGGCCCGAGAACCGCCATAAGCGACACATCGATATATCCCCTCGTGGCGCGATGTGCGGCCATGTCACATCCCCTAACCCCTTAACCTACACGCTATCTGCCGATCGCGCGAGCCATAGTAGGCAAGAAGTTCGGCCATTCATCTGTTCAGCTGGCGCAAAATGTATACTTCTTATGACATGTATATTTAGGGGCTACAAAAGGAATTGTGAAATAATAAACAACGTTTGAGGACAAATAATGTTTTTAAGACATCTATGGCGTAATCATGATCAATTTATTATTTCAAAGTGGATAATGAATTACTAGCAATTTGTAAATTACCACGAGTCTGACACGTGGTTTTCGCTTATGGCACAACTCTCTTACAACGAGTCTCCCTCGACGTTATAGGCTAAGGGGTTAACAACAAAGATTGGTCAGGAAACGAAATTTCGGCCGCTTATCCCGTGTAGACTTGTATGACCAATTGTATGCCGATAGGAGCTTAATGGGTGGAAATTTGATCACAATGATATTCATGGAATAATGCAGAATTTTGCATTTATTAAAAAATGTCTGCATGAACGCGTAACAAATAGATCTTGAATTTAATAAATCGTTGAAAACACAACGGAACTACTGTCGTTTCTATCGAAACACATATCGTATTTCCCTTCCGCGAGTAATCAAAGTTTTGTTGGACAAAACAAAAAAGAAAAAAAAAAGAAAAAAACAGGGAGAAAGAAATACAATTATTTTGTAGTGCTCGAGCGAACACGTCGAGTTTCCGTTGAAAGTGCTCTTTCGAATTCGTTAGCCGAAGAAGTTATTCACGCTCAAACGAATCACGCGAGTACACGTATCGGTCTCAAACGCTTGACACCGCTCTATTTTACATGGCGCTTCGATAGAGCGAATTATTTTCACGCAAGAAGAAACACAATTTCGCTTTTACGCTATTTTCTTTGAACTTAAACTCTGAACACCGTTTTGAAGCGAACGTTGCAAGTTTCAAACGGGGCAACGAAGGCATTTCAACCAACGGAATAACTCGCACGAGTAACGCAAAGTAAAAGTCGTGGCGGCGAGAAAAACGATATGGTGACTTAGAAAAATTGCTTTCAACCGTCAGAAATCTTTTCCTCTATCTCTCTGATTTACTGACACCGTTTACCTTCGATAACGTTCTACGTGTTTCTTAAACTAGCCGCTTAAACTTTTCATTACTTAAGGGGTTGAAAGATTGCTACTTTCTCGCTTTGATAACATCTTAATTGCTTGTATGTATTGTACGTTATCGTCCATAGGCATTTGGACACCGACAAACTATTACAAGTACAATAAAATGTATCAAAGTGAAATTCCTTAATCTAACTTTATCCTTCGTAGTGAACAATTTCTGTAGCGTTCTTGCCTAATTTACAAAGAAATGAACAATCCCTTGCTCATTCATGTTGAAGGTAACCACTTTTAACCCTTAGAGTGTTGAATACTCGGAGCCTATGCCATCCGTACGGACGGCATGCTACCAGCGCTGACGATCGCTGTGGACTGAATACTTTTCCGCTATACTGAACTCTGTTGATTGACTATTCAAAGCGCAAATCGTAATAAGTTATAGTAATTCTTTTGCACGAGATTAAATGATTCAAGAGCGTTATTTTTTAGTATTAATTATTTATTATAAACATTGAAATTTACAATAAACTAGAATTTTGGTAATAAACTAGAAAACAATAAACTAGAAAACTAACTTTAGTAAATATAACACAAGTTAATAATTCAGTCGTGCATGAAAAATTTCGAAACAATCATCGATACATAATCCGACATCGCATTTTCTGTCGTTCCTTCTCTTATTTTTCACACAAACAACACATTTTCTTCTTGATAATTGTGTTGCGCCGGCACGATTATTCTACCAAATGTCCAAATTGGACAAATTGTGAATGCAAAGTATTAAATAAAAAAAAAAAAGAAAAGACAGTTTCTTCGAACGCGGCATTAACATTGAAATACATTTATATTTATCTCACACAAACGTAATAGTATTACTTGTGCGTAGGTGCTCGGAAAAATTGACAAACGCATATATGCGTCCTTAGTCCAGAGCGATGGTTTTCGCCAGACGCATATATGCGTCCTTAGTCCACACCGATGACTTTCGCCAGACGCATATATGCATTCATAGCACTCTAAGGGTTAAGAAAACTCTACCTATCTCTATCTGGTCTTTTTAGCTTTCTAAAGCACCGAAGCCATCGACAGCGTATAGAAAAAAGACTGGGACGAAGGCAGACCATAAACAGTCGACAGGCGACGTTGGCTTCGGGCTTTTCAGTTATAGGGTAACTGAAATTATTATTTCTCTCTTGCACTTTTCACTTCTGTATTTAAAATACATTTTTCTACCTTATAATTTATCTCTCTCTTTATACATCTAATAACCTCAACAATTCATTGTTGTGAATTCTCGACAAAAGGACAATCGGTCAGGTCAAACCGATCGGTCGATATCGGTACCTCGAATGAATTAACGCACAAAGTGGAGGAGGTTTAATAGATCGAGTATTAGAGTAATCTAGCACTGTATTTGCACTTGTTGTATATGTCGGAGGAGGATTTGAAGTATGGGCGTCTGATGAACCTTCATTCGAATTGACCATCGTGGTTATATACTCTAACTGATCGTTATTGGTACTGAGGCGATGATTACAAGAGGTTACAGGTAATGACGGCAATCGGACAAACGAGAGGTCGATGACAATGAATTTAGGGTCGATACGAATCCACGGCCACGGGAAGACGAATCCGATATGATACACGATCCTGGTGTGACTCCACGTACTAATCATAATGACTCTCTCAATAAGTAACTCCATAACTTTCTCGATACCTCACTCATTAACTAACTAATTAACTAACTAACTAACTCCCAGTACAAATGGAACTGCCCTTATATCGTCTTCGTCCCACCTCTCGAGTCAATCTTTGTTTTTGAGGAGAGCTGCATAATTATTCCATATCTCTGTTATTACATGTCTGTCCCGTGACCGCGGCTACGTTCGGCGACTCATTATGTCACCTCGAGCCCAAGCCCATCGTCATAAACCCTGAGTACACATAATCGGTTTAGCGTCTTACAACTATTTCCTATTTTCATTGCTTAAGGGTAGCTACAATAAAAGTCCGGGCTAGGGTATTGGGGGTTTTCCTAATCACTCCAAAAGAAAGGCCCCGATGTCCCTTCATCTCCGACATATATATTGAGATATGTGTAATTTTATGTGCTAGACTAGATTAGCTGCGTAGTAGTGACACATGTATGTGAATATCAGTGTGTGGAAGTATGTGAAAACAAAGAAACGTGAACTGTTTAGTCGGTTAACAGTCTGGTATGGAAGAAAGTGCTGAGACGCGTGCAAGTGTGTATCGATGAATATCTTTGAAATCGTTTATCAAATACATATATAACTATTCTAATATAAATTCTAAGTGTAAATTTAGTGTTCCCATACCATTATTTCGGCTATTAAGATCCAAAATTCTCAACAATATAAAAGTAAAGTGTGATGTTATGAACACGGCGGTGGTAAGAACTTGTTGCACGGTACGACGTCAGATGATGAACAGGTTTTTAGCTGATCTCGGAGTCATTAGGTTTACAGTTCGGGGAGGACACGTAATTCGGAATTTCCTGAAGAAGGGAATGGGCCTGTCCGACTCGAAATTCCGAACACAGATGTACTTTCAGAAATCATCAAATAAAATGACTTTGCAATTATTCTTTCTCGGAGGAAGATTTTCTAAGCGCAAGTTCGTTCACGCTGTACTATGCATAAATATTTGGAAAATCAGATATTCCGATTATTAGAAATATATAAAATAAATCTTGAAACGAAACTTTGTAATCTATCTTCTGTCTCTTGTGCGATCTCAAGATCCGATACCGATAGACAGAAAAATGGACGTGAATCGGTGCAAGTATAATGGCGACAATGGCAAACAGAACGAATGATTTAGCGAAACGCGGAGAAAAAGGTGGCAAAAGAAAGCAGCACGCCGCCACCCGACAAAACAAACACTGCAGGAAATCGCGACCGATTTGAATTTCAAACGTGACGCTAAATATATTAAATTATTATTCCGGTTTGCGTGGAGTTCGTCGTCGCAACGCATGGGATCTACATTTTAAAACGGCGGCTCTCCGTTCCTCGATTGTCTAGAAAATCCTAAGGGTATCACCCTTATCACAGCTACATACACAATCGCTGTCACTCTTCGAACGAGAACGCGCGCAAGGATCCGGACAGAAATGGAATATCAGGCTGACGAGACGGACGGATATTCAGAGGCAAGCCAGCGCCGAGCCGGAGGATCGCAGAAGGATCAAACACGGACGGATACAAACGGGGCTGCGACCGGCTGGGAAACTCGCAACGAACGTGGAATCGTAACAAAGAGGGAGTAACTCGGCTAGAGCTGACGTAAATCGGTGCGAGAGGGAACGCGGACAGAGAAGAGCCAGGCAGAGAAGGAGAGAGAGAGAGAGAGAAAGGGAGAGAGAACGGTAGGGAGGAGGCTGGGCGCAAATTACTTGAGGTTTCCGGCAACTGGCGCTAATTGAATTCCCCGATGAATCGAACTCTGCATAGTGCAGCCGAGCGGAATATTGGCTCTTTTCAACGGCGCTTCAAATGGACGGTCGCCGACGCGGCCATCGGATCTCGCTTTACTCGACCAACCCTTCTGTGTTTCAGCCTTTCGCAGACCAACAGACAGTCCAACGGTCGGATACGTTAACCGTTGCCGATCACCCTGATGCGTTCGATTCACGATTCTTTATTTCCTGCCTGTTCCTGTGCGTGCATTTGCCTCCAGAGTACCCGCGTATGATTGAAATTGGCGGATTCGGAGGAAAGGAATTCTACGTTATCGCTATCGCGCGCTAGGGAACGATTGCTTTGACCAACGCCTGGTATTGAAACGAATAATTGGACCATACGGTTAATACGCTTGAATTAAATTAATTAGAGATAATTTGTCTGTTTCGGAGATTGTGGATGGGGAAGTTATTGGTTACGGGCAATAAGTTAGAGAATGTAATAATTCTGATTGTAATGATTGTTTAATTTAATTGTTTTTTATCTGAGCTGGATACGTCGATATTTCTGATCGAACCTGCAAAGACTGATCGTTACTGTTAAATAAAAGAAAAGAATATCGACGTCCACTCATACTAAATAAATAATTGCCTTTTTCCATTTATATTACGGTCTATGTATAAAGAAATTCATTTTCGATATGTTGAATAATTTTTTTTCTCTCGTACTACACATGTACACACGCTCACTTCTCACAATAATTTAACAGCAGTCATATGACAAGAACTTCATGATCATCGTGTGGTCATCGTAACATCGTGTTCTTTCAATCGAGCGAATTCGGATTATAAGAGTTTCCAAGAATTTACAAGAAGAAGAAGAAACAAGGTACGGCATAATTAAAGAAACTCGAAAGTGCTGCAAGTGCAACAGAATTTGTAAAACTGCGGACGCTAAAAACCAAAAACACGNATATTGAAAATTATCCAAAGCTGATTACCGATATAATGAAATGGCTTCATCGCGACACAGACGACGATAATGGCGATTTTATCCGAATAGAAACAGCAAGCGAAAGTGCTAATGAAGACGCGCCTTGTCATGACGAAGCATTCGTGGCATTTGCAGAAGGACTTCGATGATTCGAAATACAAAAAGAACGTAACTCTATGCAGTTACTTATGTCGACAAAGTTATGTGACTTTGCAGCCAAAAAGATGCGGGATCCATAAATATTTCAAGAATCTGCCAATTAATCTTAACCTGTGTTTGAAGAAATAAAATTTTATAGCAGAAAAGTGATTGTTCTATTATGGGAAAATTCCATTATCCGAACAGGTTTGTCTGTCTATTAGTTCGGATAAGGGAGGCTCTACTGTAGTACATAAACTCTTTGTCCTTCGACAATTTCAGATAAATGGAGTTCTACTATATTTGAAATTTTACAACGCAGAGTTCATATATCGGAAATTTATGAAAATCTCTAATTATTCGTTGCTTATATTGCTATGAACATCACATATTTATTTATCTAGATCCTTGATCCTAAATATATTTCTGTCCTGCAATAGGAAGAAGATGAAAATAGAAAGATGAAGAGATTTAATTATTATTAAAAGATGTAAGAAAATTGCACAATAATTATTCATAATTTCTGATTTTCATCACAATTTCATGTACAAAATCAAACCTTTCAAAGGATAAAAAAGATCTTCAAAATAACCACGAACAGCATATAACCGTCTCGGTGACGCATGATCGAAATTCTAAAATTTAATGAAACGTTCAAAATTTGAAACTGCAAGTCCACAGAGGCGCACTCGCCTGAGCACTCTTTTTTGCAACGAGCTGTAGGTAGTTCTCGGTTGAAATTTCTTATCAGAGGACGATGCGTAATTTCAGCAGCTGCATGGATTATGCGGACTCGCGTCGCTCGGACCACGGCGATCACGGAGACAAACAGAGAGAGAGAAGGGCGAATGTCGCAAAAGCGGAGCATAGTCGCGTCTGCGGCATAGCAGATAAAGGGCCGTCGCCGGATAATTACCTCCCCTTTAGTCGGTAGCGAGCGTAATCCTCGCCGGGGTTGGGAACGAACGACCATACCCGCCATGCAGCGTGACGTTCTCCGTTCATTGCCTGGATATTTCGCCTTCGTTTCTCCTTCGTCGTACCATCGGCCATGGCCTCTGCTCGTCTCTGTTCCTTCTTGTCGTCGCTGATTCTCGCAGCTCGACGAAATTAAATGAACGTGGGGCCCCGGAAGGATCGCTTTGATGTCGGCCCGCGGACGCAAGTAATTTATTTTCCGCGGATACGGTCGGTGGGAAACGCGGCAACAACCGGTGCGGTGGCATGTTCTTTGATTACATGCGTTGGACACGTTAATTTGCGCCGGGGCCAGTTTCGTCCAGCGTCAAACTCAGACCGAGATCCTGTCGCCGGCAGAAAAGCCGGAACCGCGTTTTTTGGACAATTCGTCGCTGGGTGACGCGCGCGTGGTCCACGCTCCACCTGCATCAACCTTTCATCGCTTGAAATTTTTCTCACCGTGACACCTTTTCCGAGAAGAGTGACGGATGTTGCGCGTCGCTCTCGTTGCTATGAGTTGCGATCCGCAAACTGTTGCAGATGTAACGAGTACCGGACGAATTAACGCGAATTAGTTTCTGGAATTAATCGGCCAACGAGTTTACATTGGCACACTTTTGTGGCCAGATTTTTTTAAATCGGGAACTTTAGGTGAACTTGAACTGTTCCCTCCTCTCGGATTTCAATGATTTTTGAATATGTTTTTGAATATGTAACTATACTACAGCGTATTTCTGACTATAGTTGTGCGTGAAGACATGTCTGTTATAATTTGTAACTCGATTAAAAGACGATTGTTCTATTTCGTAAAATAATATCAATTATTCACTCGCCTATTATCTTTAGAATTAATTTGTTATTATTTCACGCGAGCGTTATTTGCGATTTAAAAACCTAACCTAAACCTAAATCTAATACATCGATGATACTCATCTTTAAGTAAATTATAATAAACATTTCATGCAGTTTCGCATATGCACGTTGTGCACGAAGCCTTTAAACTCACCAGACTGTCCCTTTTAAACGGAAAATAAGTAGCGACCGATACTAATGCATACGCTGTAACAGACGCACAAATATGAGCAGACATGCACCATACCGGTACCTGTAGTTTTTCGCATATATCTCGGAAACTAAGCGATACCGACGGTTATATGTATAGGAAAAAGTTGTGCAAAATGTTGATTTCTACAACATATTCAAAAATCATCAAAATCGGAGAAGATGGAACGTTCGTACAAGTTTAGCGAATTTTATTTCAAACAGGAACAGATTGTACGTGTTTGAAGATTTATCGAGAATTAAAATAATACGGAACAATTTATGACGTGAAATTTTCAGAATTTTCATCTTTAAGCTTCTAAAGGTTTTTATTAGAAAATGATATATATTACAGTGACTATTTCATCATTAATTTGTACGATTTGGTTAAATCCAGATGCCGTGACTACAAATCGATTAAAATGTCTGAATACCTTTGAACGATAATGTACACTTATTGCAATGCCATAATTCCAAAGATGTCTATTACATATATATGTGTCATGTTATATTTGCCAATTGTATTTTTACATTGTGACGACTACGCGTCGCGATGATATTTTCAATCCGCTACGCGCCATATTAATGAAACGTAACCAATTTTTATTTATGGTACGGTTATCGGTGCTAAGGTAACTGTGAGTTTATGGGGTTAACAGTGATCATGGATTATGTAGTTCACATGGGAAAGAATTTTAGCGTTGAAAGAACTGCTTTATTGATCATAGTAATACACGTGCATCGATGATAACAATAATTTGCTGTTTTGCTAATTTATGGAAATTTTTAGAGCTAAAAGAGATTCAATTGTCTTGTTTAATATTAAAGCAATGTCTTAGGGTGGTAATATTCAGATCAATAGATCAATATTCCTCGGAAGCCATATTGTCGTCCAATATGAAGCATTGGCTCTATGTAGATAATTATAGTCATAGCATAAAATTCAGAATATTTTAATATACCATCAACATTTATTTGCAATATATTCACTGTAGAAATATTAATCTTCAAAATGATTAATTATTATGGAAATGAAAATTTAATGTGAATGGTTAAAGCGAGTGACTGACAATGAGTTTCGGTGCTAAAAATGCGACGGACAACCAAATGCTTGAAATTAAAGTAAAGCAAGCGTGCATATCTAGCAAAGGATTATTATAAATAATATCGTGTAATTATAATTTCCTAAAAAAAAAGTAAAAGTACCTTTCCATCTTTCCTTTCTGAAAATAATTCCATAAAAATCTCAACATTATACATAAAATTTTGCGAAAAAAATACTGTATTATTTTCAATAAATCAATTTACTCAATTCTAAGAAATAATTACCTAGAGTTTCGCGTGTACATAGAAAGATGCTTTCGTAGAAGATCTGCATTTTTCAAATTGTTACACCACCATAACAAAAAGAAGTAAGGTAGATTTGCTTAATAGGGGTGCACGATACCCCATTGTACAGAAAATTAGGGAGAACGCTTTATAGCTATGTTTTGACGACCACAGAAGGTTTCTTAATTAAGTGGTTACTATCCTTCTTGTCAATAGCTTTTCTTGTCGCTGTATCAAGAGAAATGAAGAGAAGTTTTTAAAACATTTAAGAATATACGGGCTCAGCTGCTTGGGTTAATGTAGCAGATTAACGACACGGAAATTCAGCAAGATATGTACGCTAATAAATAAATAAATAAATAAATAAATTGTCGACTAATGAAATTGACGAAACACAAAAAATTATGAAATATAACATCCTTCGTTCAAACTTTCTTAGAACTCGCAATTCGCGAGTCACTTCACCTTATGTACGATTTCATTCGGAATAAATTAAAAAAATAATCTTTTCATTACTGTGCTTCATGATGTAAAATCAAATAAGAATTCAAACGACAAATTAAAAACGAAGGATCTATGTTAATTAGGCTCGTGTGCAAATTTGTAGCTTTACCGATCAAAGGAAAATGTATTGCATTAATTAAAGCGAAACATCTCTGTAAATAACGTTGGTGAAATCAAAGGAAATCGAGGAACGTTTTATATAAATATTTTAATCGAGTAAAAAAGCAAGAAACGTTGGAAAAATTGAACAACTTTCTCCTCAAAGTCGAACAACATGCTTCGAGTCAAACTTGGAAATGAGTTTCTGTGAAAGTTAACAATATATCGAGAAGTTCTTTAATGTTGGCAAAGGAAATATGTTTTACAGCTCTTTCTCGACTGTCTGTGTAAACTTTTCTGATTTTCACGATCAGAATTTTATTGCAAAATGCGCTATAAGACATATACATAGATATATGTAATTCTCAATTCATCAACGTACACATTGATCCATTTTAATTGCGTTATAAATAATTGCAATGTAAGAACTGTGTACATAGAATGAGTAAAGCTAATTATCGTAATAAGTATCACAGTAAATTATAGTAATCGGGTAGGTTTACTTTGACATCTTTTGATACCCATCCAAAACTTCTTCTAACAATAAGAGAAATAAATTCTTTAACTTTATCGAATAGGAAAAATAATATTTTATGTATATATGCTACAGTTACTTACGGTGCAATGATATCAACTGAGAATTAAATTGTAGCATACCGCAGGCGTCTGACTATACACAAACCTAAACTACTGACAGTCACGTTCATAGCTAAAACAAACAGCTTTCAATCCAATAAAGTAATTTAAAATTTTCCTTTTTAAAGGGAACTTGACCTCCAATTTTATGTGTATTATTGATAATTAATAACAGAGAAACATTTTCTTTCCACCGCAGGCGTCTGACTATACACAAACCTAAACTACTGACAGTCACGTTCATAGCTAAAACAAACAGCTTTCAGTCCAATAAAGTAATTTAAAAATTTCCTTTTTAAATTTTATGTGTATTTGATGTTTTATGTGTATTATTTTATGTGTATTATTGATAATTAATAACAGAGAAACATTTTCTTTCACGTTTTTCTAAAACGCTCGGTTCTCGATCGATCAAAATGTCGCTGCTATTCAACAAGTGTAACATTTAAATAGGCTACGAATTTTAATATGATCTAAAACTTTAATACTATCTGTATAAAACTTTTGCATAAATTTCGACGTAAAATAAAATAACACGATTATTTGATGTTTCCACAAAAAAGAAGAAAAAAAGGGAATAGAATGTTTCGAAAGAAACATAAAAATGGATATTCGTTGCCCACAATAGAGTTGAGCACACATGAGCAAATGCAATTTTTTTGTATATATATACATTTCCGTAAGTTCAATGCATTATAAAGCAAAAAACGATGAGCTTATTAAAGAAATTCCTCACCACGAGCCAGATATTGTTACGAAGCAGGTATTGAATTATCAGTGACTCGCGCAACGAACAACGAAGCAAAAACGAACCGGGTAAAAGCCGAGTCCAAAGCGCGTTCTCCTTCAGAACCTGGAGTCGGATAACGATACGAACGTTCGGGCCACATGCAAAAACACGACAAGAGAGATCGCGACGACAAATGATTCGATAACGGCGTCGTATCCGGCAAAGCTAGCGATTATTAACGGGTCGAAGCGGAACATAGGAGAAATAATAACCGGCGGAGAGAACGAGAGGAAGCGACTGGTAAGAGGAAACGCTAACGGTGGACGACTGCGACAACGCACGGAGGCGCAGTATGACGAGGCATCGGTGGTGAAAAAGCATAGGAGAAAAGAAGGGTTACGGATGAATGGGAAGGCCGGGACTTTTCAAGCGATCAAATGTGATTGAACAGACACGGATGCCGCGTATTATTGAGCGAGCGACGCATTATCCAGTAATACGGCCGACTGCATCCGGCATTATCGGAAACTCGTTGCTCTGCCTCGACGAAGCCATATTTAACGGGATCCTGAATGAATCTCCCGGCCAGAAGCCACATTCACCGACGAAATGACAGTGCGCAAACCAGGTGACCGATGGATATTCGAACACCCGTGGGCGTCGTATCACGTAGACGGGTACACGTTCGAAGACACGAACGATATCGATTCCTCAGGAAGCGTATGTAAACTGAATCGATATGCGTCCTTGTTCGATTAACAGACTCGCTGGTAGGTAGTAAAATACGAGCTAATTAAATGGAAAATGGCACGCCTCGTGGACCTCGATGTATATTGTCAAGGTCAGCGTTCTCAGTAATTTAGCTTGTACATATGTACCTATGCAATCGCAGCTTGGGTCGAGATTTTGAGATACGGAATTTAGTAGAAACAGATTTTGTTAGAATACTATTTTGTTAGAAACAGATACAGAATAAAATTCGTTTGTTCTCAGTTTTCGGTTTTCGCGAGAATCGAGTTTCAGAATTTATCGACTTGAACATGACTAATTCTGCACTGAATAGGATTAAATAATTGGTAGCTGGTAGTTCTACGTATAAAAATAAATCGAAAGTGTAGAATAGAATTTCCTCGCAAAACGCTTTGTTTCCGAGAAAAATAAATTTGTAAATTTACCATACGCCTACCATATACTAGGTCGTCCGAAAAGTTTCTTTCGTTTTATAAGGAAATAATGGATGCACAACATTTTTCATTTTATATTATTTTATCGAATTACGTATGATCCATTTTGTTCTATCAAAATAACGATCACAACGTTCGACAGATTAGGTTTGATGTTTGTATAAAGATGCATTGTTGTAAGAGACGTGTCTGTAAAAGAAAGACACTTTCCAGACAACCTAATACTAGGTCGATTCGTAACTAAATATGTTCAAACTCTATTTTCTGGATCCTTAGACGGACAAATTTTATTCCACATTTTCGACTTATTTTCACACGTACAATAACCTTCTGTCTATTATCTAGTCCTGCTTAGTTCGCAATTAGCCACGTTCGAGAATACTTGATAAATTTTCAAACTCGATTTTTTCGAAAACTAAGCTGAGAATAATAAATTTCATTCTACAGTCTTCCTTTAGTTTTCCACAAAAAATCACGTGGTGCCAGCTTTTACGCGTTATTCTGTATGTATGTAAAAGTATTTTTAATATTACAGTAGAACTCCATTTATCTGAAGCTGTAGAACAGACAGTCAGTTTATACTTTTTTATATACATATATTTACATATTTTATATACATATATTTACATATATTACATACATATATATATTTTACATATGTAAATTCTATAGAATTCAAACTACCCGCCAACCGAAATTTTTACCTTTGCTTTGTTTTACCGCCAGTCATTTTACTGAATAGATTAGATCACGAGAGAAGAACGGTAATTTAGAACTTAAAAAATCGATTCTCAATTTTCCAGGTAAAATTTGTAGTAGATTTGTTATTAACTGTTATTATATTTATTTTAATTATTCTCAAAATAAACTCGCTTTTTCCTGAATCGATCGTCTGATTTACTCTAAGAATTTACGTTATTATATATACAGGGTGGTTGGTAACTGGTGGTACAAGCGGAAAGGGAGTGATTCTACGCGAAAAAAGAAGTCGAAAATATAGAATAAAAATTTTTCGTTGGAAGCTTTGTTTTCGAGAAAATCGACTTTGAATTTTCGCTCGGTACGCGTGCACTTTATGACGTCTCGTTATAACGGATCTCACTGTAGATCGTTGTCTCGATGGATATTATCGCAGTTTAAGTTTGTTTTTGCCGTAACGGAAGATTAGGAATAATAATGAAATAATATGAAGTAATCATAAAGTTTATTATTACAAAAATTGCTGAAAATGTTGCCCATTCTGCCGAACACGTAGTTCTGCTCTTCTAATTAAATTTCTATGAACACTTTCTAACGTATTCGATTGTTTTAAAATATGAAAGGCTACAATAATCTTTTCTTTCAATTGCTCGCAACTTGCGATTTCTTCAGAATACACAATTGATTTAATATGGCTCCATAGATAAAAGTCAAGCGGAGTTAAGTCAGGAGAGCGTGGTGGCTAAGCTATTGTTCCAGCACGACCAATCCAGCCTNAATGTTGGTTTAAAAAATCTCTCACATGACGACTAAAATGTGGCGGTGCACCGTTTTGTTGAAAAATTAAACTTCCTCTAGTTCTCAGCGGTACATCTTCTAATAATTCCGGTAGTTTGTTTTGTAAGAAATCGAAATATGCTGCTGACGTTACATTTCTTTCGAAAAAATATGGTCCAATAATTAGATGTCCGATTATGCCAGCCGAGACGTGATAAAGTGCACGCGTATCGAGCGAAAATTCAAAGTCGATTTTCTCGAAAACAAAGCCTCGAACGAAAAATTTTTATTCTATATTTTCGACTTCTTTTTTCGCGTAGAATCACCCCCTTTCCGCTTGTACCACCAGTTACCAACCACCCTGTATAATTGGAGTTCATTGATTTTCCTCGCTACTTATTACTTTCCGTTCATATAATACCACGTAGTTATCGTTCAGACAAATCAGTTCACTGTTGTCGACGAAGGATCTTCAATTAAACAGAGATTAACTAAAATTTCGTTCCAATAAATGGAGTTCTACAGTAGCTTTTAGCATTAGATTCAAGTTTGGTTTGGGTTTGGTAATGAAGAAAGAAATTACAAAGGCAATTACAATTTACATGGAATTCTATGGTAATTATACACAACAGACGCCTATTTTTAATGGTGAATTTTCTTTTCATCAGAAATATTTTTATTTCAAACACAGTATTTATAATCTGCATTTCCTTTGTATGAACAAGCGAGTGGTCAGCTTTAGAAATACGAGATGAACTACGCTTTATTAGACAATGATTTATATTACAGTGGATGCCTGTTCTGACAAACTACTCTTTTTGAAGAATGAAATACCTGAAGATTAAATTTCATACATTCATAAGAATTTATGTATACTATCTTCCGCGTAACTGATATGAAATCAGAACTCCTCGGCGATGAGTTATCACGTACAATGTATAGAACTCGATTGTATGTAATAAAAACGACTCAGCATTTTGCCGACGTTAAAAAAAGACAATGCAAGTGAACAAGAAAGAGGTGGGGGAATCGGCTCGGTGAAAGGAAATATATCGGTCAGACAATGTTAAGGCAACAATGGAACTTTTTTGTTTGCAATTTTTATCGAATAAAACTTCTACCAATGTAATTGCCAGGTTTGTCTGAATAAAACAAGACCAAACACGATATAATTTGAAGCATATTTGCTTATTTACTCACATTAACTTATTTTCTTTTGTCTATTAAATATACATGTAAATGTGATTTAAACTATATCCCCTTTGGACTCATTTTAATCAGAAAAATCTCACAAATACGTTAGAACAAGTTTAATTTAAAAAAAAAAAACAAAGAAGTTTCTTCGTTGTCTCATGGATGATTAATAGTTTGTCACGGACGATTGAATTTGCATTGGGTTACTCTACTCAACAATCAAACTTTGCGATATGTCAAAGGAACAACCGATCAATTGTGAGGAACATAGTGACGAACAATTTGCAGGGAAAATGCCGTGTGCGTTTGATTTAATTCGTCAGAATAATAATTTGTCAGAACACGCATCTGCCATATCCATAGCCTTATCCGAACCATAGTTTGCAAGCATAATTTCAGTTATATGATCACGCGTTGAATGCGGTACAGAAACAACTGCTCAACTTCAGTTTTCCGAACATCAGCTCCTACTTGTTCGAACTAATAATAAGAGCTGAAGGTTATAACTAATAAACCGCTACCATAGGAACTATTCCATCAGTTGAACAGTTCTGCCTGCCAATTAATCCAAGTAAAGCACGTTCTATCGTAATAATGTTTCTCCCAACATTCTATCCACTATCCTATTCATTTTTTGAGCAATTTTAAAATGTAACAAACGTACAAGATGCAGAATTGACTAAGAAATTCAATCGACGCACCACATGCGTCAATACCAACGAATGTATTAGAAAAGTTCGTTGAATTCGTTTATTCAAGAAAATTCTGTCTTTCGTATCATTTCAAGAAATTTTACATACGTTGTACGACCTCATTTTTGAAATCACAAAAATCTGAGCTCTTAAACCCGGCCAATTTCGTATGATAATTTACGCAAATATTTATGTCAAACACTTCTATCGGTCACTAACAAAAGTTTATTACAATCGCTGACGCAGAAGGTAAGTGCCACATGTAAAATTCAAATTAAATACAGGAGCAGGTCGTAAATTCGATTCGAAGTTTATACGAAAAGTTGTTTGCCAATGCCGTAAAAATTTCTACTGTAAATTCTAGTTTTCGAAATGGAAGCTAATATGTTTTATGATCTCAACCCATTTTCCTTCGATGGAAAGTATGACTTTTCCATCGCGAAAGAATCATGTTATAAATGAAGCAATCAGTTCACAAGATAAAAAAATGTCAATTTTATTACGTTTCAAACACTGATATGTTCTTTATTATAACAATAATATTTATGCTTTAAATGCAAGTTACATTTTACAACTTGTGGTCAACGTGGATTGCACTTGAAACTGTGATCTGTACCGCGACGTTATAAATTGTAAGAAAAAGAATGAGATTACTAAACTAAGATTCGCTCCTGGATTTTCTCTTTGCCGGAAGATTAATGTATCAATTGAGTTGTCCAGACTATCGAGTGTTCCGGGTTTCCGATTTTATTTTATTTTTCTAAGTTATATTGCTTTCCTTCGAGTTTCTCTATCTGAGCTTCTATTTCTTTAGAAAATAAGAATTTACAGTTACTTTTCGTTAGACTCGACATTATTTCACGATATTAATCATTTTTAAATGTCGGACTCACTTTATCATTTAAATTTTAAATGGTATTTGACAGAATTTGTTAACAAGAAACGTTTTTATATTTAAATATTTTATGTATTTCGGATTAAAAGAATGACATATGTACTTTTGTTATTATTCATTTATATTTTCTCTTATATCATAATATACGTACTAGTGCAATATTTAAACAATATTTCATTTCAAAACCTTTTATGGTGTAAATATAGAGAGAAATATTTCAAACGTTAAAATATTTAACGAATATAGAATATTAATATTAATATAGAATATTAAACGAATGGAAAGTTATTTCTTAAACTAAATTTTAGTCGATCAAATAAACGATACGCATACGTAATTACTTAAAACCACACGATTTTAATGAAATTTTTTTAATAAATAGGATACTCTTGAAACTTTAAATAAAATCTTCTCAAGCGTTTGCATGTTTGCAAAATGTTCGACACAGTTTCGTATTTCTGAATATTTAAAAAGCCAAGTTCAGTAAAAAAAAAAAAAAAAGAAACTTTATAATGTAAAAATAATGAAATGGTTTTATATTATATTTTTTACATCTTAAAATCTTTGTTTCTAAATTTGTATTACATAGATCATTGAAACATAATATGTTTAATTTTAATGTTTAATGATGATTTATGATTTTCTTACAAGATTCCTTCAGAATTCAAATTGATCGACTGCATTTTTTGTTTCCTCGAAAATCAAACTTCTATAAATTTATTTATCGCAAGCAAATTATACGAAATAAAATTTTCGAATAAATTAAACGGAATAATGTTTGTGCTATCATGACTTCCTGTACTTTTCAGTTAGCAAAATTTATTAGCACCGTAAGTATACCTAGTATTGATTACCAAATTTGAAATCGTTCTCAAGCAAAGGGTAAGACACAATTTTATATGAAATTAGTCTCAGACGAAAGAGACATCATTTGTCTTTCACGTACATAAGATATGTTTCTTTATACATGTTCGATTACAATTTTAATCCCTTGTTGATTTCTGGTGATGCTTTTTTTCAAAATACTTGTTATGGGCGATATTAGAAGCATTGTCTCATATGTGTGTTACCACAAATAGCAATACATTAATTTATAACATTTTATTTCTCCAAATAGTGCCACCATGTAGCGTGTGTAAATTTTTAAATCTATCTTAATCTATACAGGGTGGGGCGTTAATCGTAGTACATTCTGGCAGTGGTTGATACTACGTGCAAAAATACGGAAAAAGTTTAGTATAGCATTTTTTAATCTGAGATTTCGTATTCGAGAAAATCGACTTTGAAGATTTGACAAAATTTACTTAAATGTTTTAAATTTGGTTGATTTCGGACTAAACAAGAGTAAATAGTCGACAGGGATTTAAAGTGCATTTGAAAATAAATAAGATGCTTCACTGCGAAAAAGATCGAATGTTCGAAAATGTATCATCATGCGCGTGTACGAGACCAGTTCGTAATTAAACATATTTGAATTTGATTTCCTCGAATATGATGCCTCAAACGGGAAAGTTTTATTTCACATTCTGTACTTATTTTCACGTGTACAGTAACCTCCAGTGGCTTATTCGCCTAGTCGCCACTTGGCCAAGTTTAAAGCACATCCGACGAATTTTCAAACTCGATTTCCTCAGAAACGAAGCGTCATATGAAAAAATTGTATTCTACATTTTCGACTTATTTTTTCATGCAGAATCAACCTCTGACCGATTATACTACGATTGCCGTTCTACTCTGTATATGCAACTCGGTCAATCTCTTCTAATATATCTGCAAACTGCCACTGCTGCTTCCTATACATAAGAATATTTACAAATTTGGGAAAATAACACCACACAAATATATCATAATTCGGCAAACAAGAAATAAATCAATAGACCTTTGAAAATCATCCAGCCGGCAGACGTTTCCAGTCCAATTACACGCGTACGTGCGGCGTCGTATTTGAATACATCGTTAGAACGTGATTGACGCGTATTCGTGAGCGGGCAAACGTTGCCCTTTGAGTGATCAATCGTACACAGAGGTGGTTGCAAACAAGTCTGCTTTCAAAAACTGTACGTACGCCTGTACCGGTACGTTTTATTAGCTTTTTTACGCGTTCGACGCGGCGCGAATATCACCAACGAAAAGAAGCATTTATTTCGAAGAGCAAACCGTTCGTTGCGATTCATCTCTGACTCGACGCGACAGCGCAGCAATTAGAGGAGAAAACACAGAGGAAGAGAGAGAGAGAGAGAGACGATACAACTATATCTTCGCCTCGGTTCCAGATATTCTAATGTTCTACATGGCCGGCATAACGGTGACACCTGCACAGCAGAGATCGTAACAGGTATAATTCAAATTGAAAAGATCATAGCGCAGGATCTTTACTACAATTAGTTTATTTACAATAAATGGATCAAATAGAAGTTGGTTAAACGGGAAACGATGGTTGTTTAACGTGAACTAATCACAATGACGTATTATAATTAAGACAACTGAATAGTTGATTTGCAACTCTCGTCACTACGGTTCCAACGTTCTCTCTCACGCGGACCACACTCTCTCTCGACAACACAATGACTTCTCGATTCACACTCTCTGACTTCTCAACTGACACTGACTGTTAATTCGTCTTTGTCCCTTAGCATCCCTTTGTCGTTTGTCTTAGCCCCACCACGCACGTGTTCCGTAACCGCTCGTGGCCAGGGTCACGCAGGCCTTTTCCGCGAAACTATTCGATTGAAGGACCGACGATACATTGTTGGGCCTGTCGACACATTTATCCTGACGTTGTTTATGGTTCGTATACGTCGAGATTTTGACTAGGAATAATCATTATAAACGACAAAAAATGCAAGTCTTAGTTTCAGGAATCCAGCAAACAGTTTAAAAGTTATATAAAGTTGAGCGTTTTCGGCGTATCTGGCTCGCTTTGACGTTGGCTTTTCCACGTTAGCTTTTCCACGATTCGTCCAATGAGCGTAGAACGCTGGCTAACAAATGCACGTGGATGTCGGTCACTTTGAGGCGCAATTTTGAATTCTGAATATTGGATTAGGTTTGGGTTATGTTTTATTCTCCGGTCATCCTTATGCTAGGTTCAGTTCGATATCAGTTCGATGGAAGCAATATCATACTAAGCATCAAAATACGCTTAAAATGCTGTTTCACGTGTGCATAATTCTCGAACCACTGGATTCCTAAAGTTAAAACTTGCATTTTTGCATTCTGCACATTGAAAACTGTTAAATTGCAATAAAAAGAGGCGATAATATTATGTCCTTTAAACCGAAGTCTAATCAAAATTTTATTGGTTATCGATAACCATAATCGATGTCAGGATTCTTTTTGGTTACCTGTTACCATTATCGATATTGAGATTTTATGGTCATCGACATCCACTATCGATGACAGAATTAATATATATCGTACAATACGATGATTAAAGATGCTTCTAAATTATCTTATACAATTCAAGCGTTGTTAATTTATTGTTATCAGCGTATGGTACAAATAAATGGTCAGCTATGCGCACCTGGTTCGGTTGTATGGACAAAACAGAAAAAAATGCACTGCTTTCCCATGGAATTTAATGACTGGAACGTCTAATGTAAAAAGAATAAAATGAGATTGTAATTACAGTGGAGTCTCGGTTAACCGAAGTTCCGTATTATCCGAGGTGCATTGGACTTTGTCATAACTTCACTTTTTTCGAAATTTTAATACGAAACGTAGGAAAATGTAAATAGTTAAATAGAGCAGTTAAGCAAATTTTCGACCAGTTAAATAATGAACTCAGCCTAAATAATATTACATTATCAAAATTTTTTCTACAATTTTATTATACGATTTACGGACACTAACAGACTTTCCCGTATTATCGGAGTATTCGATTATCTACTGCATTATTTTTTACCGAATATTCTACTGTACTAGACTACGAACGTTCATCCATTTACGGAAAATTTCAAGGTGGGAAAATTTGCAGAATGCGCGTAATAGTCGAAAACATATAAAACAACCTTATAAAATAAACAATACATAGACACATGCAGCTTACGTTCCTTTAATTACGTGCGGCTAATTACCAATTACGCGCAGCTCAAGCGTTCGACGATTTAATCGTCCAGACATATTATACACGTCTGAGTATGAAACTGCTCTATTACCTGTGCAAACTATTTACAAGTACATAACGCCATTGATTAACTAAACTCTGAACAAATGGCCCTCCTCAAATATTAAAGTCGGCGCAATTATATTGAACGGTTTCGTTCGACTGATACGAACGAGATTTAAGGAGGTTCAATTCCCTGGAAAGCAGATGCAGCTGCGCCGTTGCTACGAACAATCGGAGCTTGGGAGAGAAAATGGAATGATGGGGAAAATGGCGAAGAATGGAAGAAAAGGGGAGACAGTCGTGGCGAGCGAGCGAGTGACGCGCGAAAGGTAAACAAGCGCGCGTGCAAATAAAGTAACAAATCCGAAACGGTGGCGGATATGGGGGTGAAAAGTGGACGAAGCCGGAGAACAGGAGCGTTGAGAGAAAAAAATAGCGCGAAGGAGAAGGGAGAAACGAGGGAGAACAACGTTCCTTCCTTTGCTTCCGCTGGAAAATCCGTTTCACAGCTTCGCTAAGATATGCGGTTTTCTAAGAAGGGAGAAAAGGAAGAAGAGGAAGAGAAAGAGGAAGGAGAAGGAAAGTGGCAAGACCCTTCGGTGGAAGGTTCCTGCTTCCCCTAACCGGAACAAGAAAATGCCCCTCTCTTCTCTTTTCCTGCTTTCGCATTTCTCGCGCCTTATTTCGTATCGTCTTCCTCGATCTTTATTTTCGTGACAGAGATAGACGTTGTTCGACTAATTGCAAGTAAATGCAGCGGATAATTGAAAAAAAAATAAATAAATAAATAGATAAATACGGTAAAATTCCCTTTATTCGAACACCCACTATTAGAATAAAATCTATATATTAATATATTCTATATACTATATTATAATATAACTATATTATATTATTAGTATAGTTATATATAGTATGTTATAGTTATATTATATATACTATAATATAATATAATATTATTATAGTTATATTGCAATCTATACGCTATATACTGTAGTATAATATAATACAATATTATTATAGTTTATATTGTAATCTGTATACTATATCATAATATAACTATATCATATTATTAGCATAGTTATGTATCGTATATTATAGTTATATTATATATACTATAATATATTATAGTTATATATAATATAGTATATAGATTACAATATAACTACGATAATAATATACAGTATTGTATATTATAATATAACTATATACTAATATTAAAATATCCAAAACCAAAGCCTAACATAATATACGAATGTTGTATCATTCGAACGCTTTTGCTATCCGAACATAATGTTTCTCAGTAATGACGGATGCACTTTTCCGTTTCAGATATGTACATATTTTATTAATGTTCATATAAAATGTAAAAACTCTATCATTTTTCGATGGAACGAGATCGTAATAATTTACAAGAATGTACAAGAGAAAAGAGAAGTAAACGAGGACGTAAATAAAAAACTTGGAAGTGTAAGTGCAACAGAATTGGCAAAAATACACGATGTTTTGAAAGCCATGATCACAGATATTAAAAACCAACAACGCGATATTGAAAATTATGAAAAGCAGGTAGATTTCTCAGATGCTGTATACCGTAGAGAAGAAACCCCAAGTATACTAACGTAATGAAATGGCTTCATCGCGACACAGACGACAATAATGACGATTTTATTCAAATGGAAACAGCAAACGAAAGTTATAATGGAAAGATGCCTCGTCATAGCCGAGCATTCGACATTCGAAAAAGATTTTGATGGTTCGAAGTACAAGAAGAATGTAACTCTATGAGGTTATTTATGTTGAAAAAATTATGTGACTTAGTAGTGAAGAAGATATCATGCTCATGAATTTTTAAAGAAACTGTCAATTAATTCTAATCTGCACTGAAACAAATGGATTTCCATTCAACACGGTTGAATTAAATTAATTAGAGATAATTTGTCTATTTTGGAGGTTCTGAATGAGGAAGTTATTGGTTACGGGCAATAAGTTAGAGAATGTAATAATTCTGATCCTAATAATTGTTTAATTTAATTGATTTTTATCTGAGCTGGATACGTCTATATTTCTGATCGAACCCGCAAAGATTGATCGTTAATTCTGAACAAAAGAAAAGAATATCGACGTCCACTCATACTAAATAAAAAATTGCCTTTTTCCATTTATATTACGGTCTATGTATAAAGAAATTCATTTTCGATATATTGAATAATTTTTGTTCTCTCGTACTACACATGTACACGCGCTCACTTCTCACAATAATTTAACAGCAATCATATGACAAGAACTTCATGATCATCGTGTGGTCATCGTAACATCGTGTTCTTTCAATCGAGCGAATTCGGATTATAAGAGTTTCCAAGAATTTACAAGAAGAAGAAGAAACAAGGTACGGCATAATTAAAGAAACTCGAAAGTGCTGCAAGTGCAACAGAATTTGTAAAACTGCGGACGCTAAAAACCAAAAACACG
>NC_057779.1:15424539-15561990 GCF_014825855.1 Bombus pyrosoma
TCTATGAACACTTTCTAACGTATTCGATTGTTTTAAAATATGAAAGGCTACAATAATCTTTTCTTTCAATTGCTCGCAACTTGCGATTTCTTCAGAATACACAATTGATTTAATATGGCTCCATAGATAAAAGTCAAGCGGAGTTAAGTCAGGAGAGCGTGGTGGCTAAGCTATTGTTCCAGCACGACCAATCCAGCCTTGGTAATGTTGGTTTAAAAAATCTCTCACATGACGACTAAAATGTGACGGTGCACCGTTTTGTTGAAAAATTAAACTTCCTCTAGTTCTCAGCGGTACATCTTCTAATAATTCCGGTAGTTTGTTTTGTAAGAAATCGAAATATGCTGCTGACGTTACATTTCTTTCGAAAAAATATGGTCCAATAATTAGATGTCCGATTATGCCAGCCGAGACGTGATAAAGTGCACGCGTATCGAGCGAAAATTCAAAGTCGATTTTCTCGAAAACAAAGCCTCAAACAAAAAATTTTTATTCCATATTTTCGACTTCTTTTTTCGCGTAGAATCACCCCCTTTCCGCTTGTACCACCAGTTACCAACCACCCTGTATATTATATAAATTACAATAACCAATTGGTTTGAAATTGTAGAATATCTCATGTACGCAAAGTGTATAATATATTCGTAGAATGATTCTCAAATACGTACTTCCGTGAATACGTTCTATGTTATTAGGTTGTCCGAAAAGTTTCTTTCGTTTTATGAGGAAATAATAAACGCACAACGTTTTCTGTTTTATATTATTTTGTCGAATTACGTACGATCCATTTTGTTCTGTTGACATAAACACCGCGACATTTCACAGACTTGGTTGCATGAAGCTGCGCTGTTGTAAAAAACACGTTTGCGAAAGAAAGATACTTTTCGGACAACCCAGTATATAGAGCCGATATACGCTCCTAAAGCTTGACTCTAAATTTCAGAAACAGCCTGTTTAAGAAAGCACGTGAGTAAATTCACGCGAATAGATTCCTATTTACAATATTCTTCGTCGATGGTCGTTCGCTTCAGTCAACTTGCTTGTTTATGATTCGTGCAATAAAATTTATATAGAAATGCTTATTGCCGAATTACGCTTCAATTTCGCTGATCAAACGAAGCATAAAAAGTATTTCTGCTGCTGCCTCGCATTCTCTGATATTCTTCCGTTAGGTCGTTTGCCTGAGAAACGAATCCTTTTCTACGGGTAGACACCTCGCCCACGAAACCAGCGGTCGAGAGACACATCGTGTGTCTTGCAGCTCGTTCTCGTACACTTTCATTACCGTCGCCACAACGCGCCGTGGCTTCTGCTAAAGCCTGGCCTTGCGCACATTGCGAAATATTTGCCAGTTGCGCGCTGTACGAATTAACCTGGCGTTGCTGCTATGGGGTTGCGATAATTGAGTTACAGAAGCTATTTCAGGGCGCGAATAAGAATCTCTGCTGAGAAACAGGCAGCGCAAGAAGACGTGGAAGAAGCTGGAAGAGGAATTTTTGCGTTGAAAAGGTTTTACGAGTAACAGAAGCAGAATTTCAAGATACTATCATTCGTAGAGGCTTTAAACGCTCGCAAATGTTTGAGGGTACACGATACCAGAGACGGATAAAGTAATTGTGCTTTATGCAACCTCTCCGCTACAAAACACGCGTAACAAAATGTACGCCAAGGAGAAAGTTGAAAATTGTTTGCTGTTTAAGGTATTTATAGTACTGTGACAGATGTAACATAATATTTAACTGTGTACAGAGAGGAATATAATGCTTTGTTGAGACTTCTTTCTGGTTATGCTATGAAAGCTGTTTTATGAACGAAATATGTCAAAAGACAATTGAAGGAAAAAATAGCTACTGTAGAATTACAGTGTAAGAAGAGAAAATTTTTCGTAGAGAAAGATAATTTAAAATAAAAATAATATAAACTTTTTGTATGTTCAGAGCAGACTATACATATATGCGCATAATGACTTTTAAGATGGGTATTCAATTTGAATAACGCTCGAACTTGATTAAAATTAGTTTTTAATTTACGACGTTAACACATGAATATTATATTAATTATATCTTTGTATATTGTAATAGAACTCATTTTAGTATAATTTATTTATTTAGGAACAACGAGTATATTAAGCCTGTGACACATTCGCAGCTAGCAATTCCCAAACGACTAATTTCCAATTCTATAAACATAAAATTAAAATAGCCGATGACAAATGTTATTCTATATGCGAGAAGGATTTAGAAAAACGTAAAGTCATTAAATCTTGAAATACGAACGCGACGAGAAACAACAGCGAATAAAATTTACATTTGATCGGGGAATTAACTTTCCAATTAATTTTCCAGCCCCAAAATAGCCTTCAATCTACACACTAACGACTCTCACATTAGTATTAACACGCACACGACCGAATATAATGCCATCGTAAACAATATTTTAATCCTAGCTTAATCCAACCTCTATCGACTGCAATACCGCGTTAGTATCCAGAAAACGCAATTACGCGAAACGAATTATGCTAGGATAGAAATGTGAAAACAATTCGAGAAAAAGTTTCTAAATTAACAGCTGTGGTGGATTATTATACGTGTTGGTTGGATGTGATGCGAGTAATAAAATTGTAATATTCGGTGTATATTAAAATCATTTTAACACGTTGACTGGCACGCGTATTTTCAATGAAATCTCCTCCAGGCCACGCGTGCCGCAGTACCAAGCAAGCGTTCTCTGCTAGGTACTCCCATCGATATTTTGGATAATTTAAAATCTCTGCCCTAATTCGTTACAATGTCGAAAAGAAAAATGAAAACTTATTTCTTAGTGAGTCAAATAGCAGTGAAAAAGAAATCTCTTACGAGGCTTACAGAAATTCGGATAGTAGCGACGAGGAAGAAATCAGATTTCCCAGAAATAAAAATATAAATAGAATTACATCGTCTGATTCTGATTCGGATATTGATAACTCCAATCGCAGTGATACTGAACGTAATGAAGATGCTATTGACGAGATGTTACAAGAATTGGTCATTGAGGAAGACAGAAGAACTGATGATACCGAGGAAAGTACAATTCAGTTTGGTGAATGGAATGAATTTAGTGGTCGGCAGAAGTCATTTTCTTTTCCCGAGACAGACGGTCTCATTAGGCAATTACCTGGCGATGTTAATTCATGTGATGTGTTTGAGCAGTTCGTTGATGACGAAATAATAAACTTAAAACGAGGAAGTTTATTATTTATTAGTACAAGGAAAATTGCAACAAGGAAAGATATAAATATTAGAATATTTAGAAAATTATTAGCTGCAAAATTATTAGAGTTGTCTGAAAATACAAAGAATCCTTGTCTTCCACGAAGTCAGCATAATATCGCCGTTTGGAAAAATGATTCCGGAAGAAGCATTAGACACGCATGTAAACTATGTTATGCAAATAAAAGACGTCGAATGGATTTAAAGAAAAATTTAAAGAAAACAACAACTTATTGTCCAAATTGTTCCGACCAACCTCAGCTATGTATAGAATGCTTTAAAGTTTTATGTTCTAAATAATTTTTTTAATAAACCATTTTCGTATTACTTTTATAACAATTCAATAGTTTTATTATTTCCTCTGGAATATCTTTTCAAATACCTACGACGATCCTTCGCAAGTAGTCAAATAAGCGCCACCCGAATATGGGTGACGCAGCCCTACCGGAAACTTTACTGTCACCCGAATACGGTTGTCGTGGCAGTCAACATGTTAAGTACAAGTACAGAGATAGTGTATGCCGGTCGTAATCGTCGCTCGTTTAATGCTACTGTTCAACTATACGCTCGCTATTCGACTGTATGTGACTTGCTATAATAACTCGCTATAATGACTGTCGTAGAGAACACATTCGTCTATTTGTATCGACCGGTGTTATTCTAAAAATTTGGAATGTAACTCCGATTGATTACGAATAATATTTCGTCCGGAGTTCGTTTACCTTTGAACCTGGCAAACCAAAATAACGTTGGTATTCCAAAGCACAACAGTACGAGTCTCTCCTGATTCAAATCTTCCATTGACTCATGTGCCGTTACACAGCTGCATCTCGTTACAGCGTTAATGAAATGTCCAAAAGTTTTATATATGCGTATCACACACCATGTATCATATGTGAAAGCTCCCTATAGAAAGTGTTTAAATGCGAGGGTCGTCCGGAAAGTACCGTTTGCACATTAGAGCAATATAAAACGACGCACTCGTAGAAAGACACCTAATTTCGTTCGTATGCTCACATAAATCATGTAAAAATTTGTTGTTTAAATATTTAATGCCGTCGTCGTATCGTATGTTTCAAACGCTGATGCGAATCGAAAGTCCCGCCAATGACGAAGTGTAGTCTGGTGTCCTTTTACGCTTTTCCACCGCTGAAAAGATTCTTCCAAAAAGAATTCAGCATAAAATGACAGCAGTTCACGATAATAAAGTTATGGATGGATCATTGGCCAGACGATGGATGCGGAAATTCGCTATGGATAGAGAAACTGTATGCGATCGTAAGCGTTCACATCATCAGAGGAGCTCAAGAACGTGCCTCCCGCTTCATTGCAAATGATAGACGCATCAAACGAGCCAGATTACCACCTTTTTGTAAAATTTCCAGAGTTTTTGTATCGATAACGCTTTATAAGAAACGATGATCTAAAGTAAAAAAGATCTGAGCGAAGAAAATGATCTGCGTGAGACGATGGTTATGTGAGCTTCCGGCAAGTGTATGGCGAAAGTACACAAAAGCTCGTACAACGTTACCATCTGTGCTCGAATAGGGATGGTGGTCGTATTGAATGATAGCTTAGTATATATACCAAAGTTAGAAACAAAGAAAACTTTCTAAAATGTATTTGTACTGTTGCTATTTCAAAACGGGTATTACCTTCTACACGATCCTCGTACTTTCGCGAGTACACACATTACGCTGTGTGTACAGAAAAGGATCAACAAGATCAATAAGAAACGTACAAAGATAGGCAAAGATACTTTCCTGGAAACATTGATTGCTCGCGTTGGTTTGAAATTCATGGGTTCGACTTGAAAAACTTTGCCGAGTATAAGCGCGAAATCTCACTAACAATCCAAGCAATTAACAGTCTGAAAGGAAAGTATCTTAGGTACACATGACACGATGTACTTGGAAATAATTTGAATTTCTTTTGACAGTCGTTCCGTGACGATCGCGCCGCCGAGTTTCTTATTAATGGGGATAACGATATCCCATAATTTGAAACGTCTTCAGGTAGCAAGGGACAGTCGTCGAAGGAGCGAGCATACCGGTGGACGAATGCAAAGTAGAGAACGATCTTTTCAAATCGTTTCCACGCGAACGAGTGTAGAACGAGCGTAATTATAGCGAGCAGACCCCGCTCTGTCCGTATCTCCACGAGAAACCTCGTCCCTCGCGTCTTTTTGCTTGAAACAGTGGACAAACTATCGTCCAAGGTCCATTTGCTCCGCTCACTGGGATGAGATTCGATAAATTGAAACCCTATGTAGGCCAGCAACTCGAAGAAAACCAAAGGATAAATCTATCGACTTGGTTTACCGTACAGAAAATGAACGGTTGCGCACTTGAAGATACAAAAGCGTTTTCACGCTCTTTAGTCTTCACGCGGTTAGCTCTAGAAGGTTATTTTTTCATGCAGTCATTGCGTGTTTTATAATTTCTGGAACATTATAAACATTTTCGTATAAGAATTTTTGTCGAAAACGTAATAGTTGCAGCGTCATCACATTCCAAAAGATTGTATCTTTGTGTAGATTGTAATCTACACTCGATCAATAACATTGTTATATATTGCTATTATTGATCGTGTGAGATCGGTATCGAAGGACTATGGTGGAATACTGATGAAAAAGATATTTAGCACAGCGAACGCCGATGATTATAGGCAACGATTATATAAGATACAAATATGAATATATATTAGGTTGTTCGAAAAGTGTTTTTCTTTTACAGACACTTCTTTTACAACGATGCATCTTTATACAAACATGAAACCTAGTGTGTCGAACGTTGTGATCTTTATTTTGATAGAACAAAATGGATCACACGTAATTCGATAAAATAATATAAAACGGAAAATATTGTGCATCCATTATTTCCTTATAAAACGAAAGAAACTTTTCGGACAACCTAATATATTATCCGTTTGGGATAACATAAAAAACAGGGTCAAAAAATCCTGAACAACGCGATAGTGCTCGTCATATTTGTTACTTTATGAAATACATCGATATTGTCATATATGAGTACTATTAGTTTATAAATATTTCGAGTTTTGTTCAACAAAAATTATTGACAAGATAACAATGAGATACAAAATATCGTCAGTCCTCTGCAGTGTTCAAATGTACTGTGACTTTTCCACACAAAATTTAAGCAGCGCAATCGCGCTGCTTGGGACTCAAATCGTTATATATATGTATACGAAGACTATAAATGAAAAATACGAGAAGACGCATTTTTCGAATTTTATAAGAATTTTTAAATACTTTTTGTACATCACGATTTTTATTTGATTTTCAGATTAGAAATAGACCAGGAACGGTGATGCTTTGACTTTTGGAATACGATGACGCTGGAACTATTACAATTTTCTACAAAAATTCTTATACGAAAATGTTACTTATTTATCTGATGTTATTGAGTCACAAGAGTTTCGCTGTATGTTAAATTGTTACAACCACGTTACTGATAAAAACACAAACACTTAATTTTGTAAAACTAAGGCATCTATCGGTTTGAATTATGATTATAAGTAAAAGAAAAGTAAATTTGTAACCAATAATTGGTAATCGTGATTGTGACAAATATAAAAGCATTCTGATTGGAGCATTTTTCGTACGTTCACTTCTTACACTCGGTACATCGCAGACATTTTTCGTTTGGTTTCCTGGTGCTGTAGGATTCTGTGCATACTAGACAATAGTATTCTTCGTCTTCTTCGTCGTTAGGTTCATTATCCTCTTTCGTATAGGTAACGTTATGACCGACTCTCACTATCGATGTTACGATCGTCCCTGATCATGCTTCGAAATGAAATTATAAATTTTGCCTAATAAAATTGGTGCATATTTTAATATCCTATAAAATCATATCTTTCATATTTATTATATAAAATCCTATAAAAATCATATTTTTAGACGATTAATAATCGCTAAACTTTAATGCCTACTAACAGATTGCGAAGTAAATAGGAGATACATAAAAGAAATTGATTAAAATATTACTTTAAACAATTGTTTTAAACTGAATGAAACAAAATGAAACAAATTGTTCTAAATGTGGCAAAATAGCACGACAAACAACGTCTCCACTGAAACAACGTCATTATCATTAACATCAGTCGATCTGGGTTATTTGCAGATGTTTACTTGTTTACTAGGGTCCGCAGGTTGCATTCTTTTAAGTCTACGCGGGATTTATTGATCGTACATGTTATTGACTAACATATTGTTTAACACTTTGACTGCCACGTTGGTCATATATGACCGGCCACGGTTTCTCCTGCGACGCCACATTGGTCATTGGTGGCCGGAGCGCTTGAACTTCTTACGTAAAAATTGTATGAAAATTGACAGTTGGGGCATTTTGANATATAACCGATAAATAGATGACACTTTGAAATAAAAAGTGCCCTATTGAACAATTAAACGTTTTTATTAGAACATCAATAAAAAAAGGAGAACAAACCTTGCATCTAACGGTGCACTGTGTTTGCATCCATATCTTTGAGAGGTAATCTACGAATATTATTATAAACACAGCTTAGAAATAATCATAAATGCTGCTTTATAATCATACAATTGAAGTTAGAAGTGTGCACATACCTCACTATTTGGTACGACCGTTCGCGGAGAGACGCGATCGCGAGGAAACGCGTCAGCGAGTGGCGTAAATTCTCGCTACGATTTTGATAGTCGACGCCGCGAACTAGTCGTTCCCCGTTTCGATTAGGATAAGAGAGGTAGTTCGAATGATTGTAACACTGAATTAACAGGGTTAATATAAGCTTTTATCTTTAACAATATTTAAAATTATAATTAACACGTTGCAAATGATTTAACGATGATACAACTAGTCTATTATTATAATTCGACTCGACTTTATTATATTTCTCGACGTATTCGTTTGACTAATCGACCTTCGTTTTATTTCTCTAAACCTCTCGATGCATTCGGTTTGAATCCTCGTACGATACTGATTGCCCTTCGATTTTGTCCTTCGTCTTCTCTTGGAGACGACTCCCACCACGCTCTGGTTTCGCGACCGTTCGCGCCTATGATCACGTATGCCATCTTTTTTGTGTAAGTAAAATAACGGACCGAAGGCGAATCGATGTTTTCTAGAATTCGTTGCTTGACGACAACTACGCATTTATCGCTACGTTGTGTATATCTCGCCGGTCATGTAAGACGATCTATCTGTGACACTGTAGTACCAAGGGAGACGACGGTTAGGAACACGGCCTATAGTAAGCCTCGAGGCGTAACGCTATTATATATAGAACGAACAAATACTGTTTACTAATATCTTCTACACGTTTCAGCAATATATTCTGGACGTTTTGCTTACGACGAAATAACGAATGCGAATGGTTTGTTGAAATAAACGAAGCCTTGTTATAATATGTCGCTATTGACTGTTATCAAGGCGCCACGATGGTCACCCGTGTCCACCAATAAGATAAACGGTCCGTTGGGGGAGAGATGATGTAAGACAACATTCTATATTGTAATTTATTATTATTTTGTCATTATATGATTTGAATAATAAAAATACTCCCGTAACGTCCTGAGCGAAACATGTGATTTCGAGGTGGCAGTCAAAGTGCTAACGAGATGCCTGAAACTGGCAAGTAACGATCGCCATTACTCGGAAGAAAACCAGATGGAAGATTACAAAATAGGAAGAGCAACTCCTTGCAAAGGAAATATTTATATTACAATTTTAAGTCAGTGAGTCAGTAAGAAAAAGTGACTTATGCGTATCGAGAAGTTATTTTCTTTGCTATATACATGTTTATTGCATATCTATATCGTCCAACATTGATCGACGTATTCCGTTGCGTTTATTCTGTTAGATGTTTGTGGTTATTCTGTTATATGTTGCGAGATATTTAACGTGTTACATTCGTCCTTCTGTTACTACAACCTCCGGTCAACCTATATATATTTGTCACTCTTTTAATTGTCTCAAAATCACCAAAAACTTCAATATCAATTGTCCGCTTCGCGGGGAGAAGCGTTCACAGTATAACGCGCGAACGAGAGACGTAAATTCTCTTTAAGATACGACGATCGACGCCACGAATCAGCCGATCCCTTATTTCCATTAAGATAATACAGGTGGTTGAATAATTATAACACTGATTTACCAACTTAAATATGCTCTTTATTTGCAACAACTTTTTCTTTCTAGAAGAATATAACATGCAGAGTGACTAACAAATTGAGATGTTTTCTGTTCGAAGGGATGATAGCAAGTAAGTTATCTTCTGTGATGGTAGTATTTATATTTTACCGGATTGAACAATAACCCTAAGGAACTTCTCGACTTGTATAAGATATTTTGTAGCAATTAAGGATCTTCACAGCAAAGTAGAAAGTTGAATTTTATAACGGATCCTTAGGATTATTAGGGGTCTGAGTTAATATGTTTGTACAGATGGTAGCCATCCTGATCGAGGCATGGATTATGGTTTATGGCAAAATCATGGGACGTAATATCAATCATGCAATTATTGGCTGGTGTAGTATTAGTTACGCCATTAGTTTCCTATAATATTTTATGAACGTATCACCTGTTCTGCAATGTATCGAAGTATACCGATGGTTCTTCCTAACCAGCAACCATAATAAAATGGGCAACATGAAAATTAGAAAACGAACGAGAATGCGCTTATCGTGTTTCCTCTATATAATCCTCGCACGTGATTAATTCCCGATTAACCTAACTTTGGCCGATCGATTCCGCTCATCCAAACGTGAGATCTTATTACCCGAACGAAAAATAATAGCTAGGGAAAGGAAACTGACGAATTCCTGTTACACGAGTTTCGGTAAACTATTCAATTTATATTTACCATAAATAGTTCGCCTGCAAATTCAGATAAATGGAATTCCTTCGTGTATTACCATTTTCTTGTGAAATGAAAAGCACCAGTAGAGTGATTACCGCTCGCCAAAATAACTACGCTGGAAACCACTAGTGCGAAACCACTCTAATCGGCATGTATCGGGATAGCAAGGAATCTAGGAGTTTACGGATGCCTGGCGGAAAATAGCCGACCTGCGGATACCGATTTCACCTTGCTGCTATTTATACGGACAAGGGCCGGCGAATCGAATGCATTGTCCGACAGAAAGAATTAAAGATCGGCCTGGCGAACCGTGAGATCGCGCACGGATTCGGATCACCGACTATTTACGAGCAGAGGTTCCCGGTCAACGGTTCTCGGTATTCTCCGCAGGATAGCTTCCTCGGAATTGGATGTGTCCGATAGAAGAGCGTACAGGCTACGTTGTAGGTCCGTCCAGTCCTATAGCCACGGACTTTTCTTAACGCTTATAACAACGTCCGCGGGGATACAATTCGATAACCCGAAAGCTGCCGTGAAAAGGAAAATGGATACGATCGGGGCCACCATTTTACGCTGGACACCCTCTCGATATTCTTCGAAGGCAAGTCCGATTTAAGCTGCTCGTGAAACGTCATGTGGATGAGCAAATCGTATAAAGACGGACATCTCGATGGATCCGCTTCGGCAGGGATACGCTTATGGGGTAGATCGGAGCTTTTATGCAAACACTTTGTGCACCGATTCTACGCTCACTGCTTCGCTCGGATCTTCCTGAACGATATACTTTCGAATAAGAGGAATTTTATTACTCTTTTATGGAGCCACGTTTGGCAAAGTAATACCTAAATGCGGTGGATTTTCGAGAGATACTTTAAGCCTCAGAAGTCGAGAGTCTCCAAAGACTGCAAAGATCTACGTACTTACATTATAGGGAACAAAATATTCCACTGTGGGATACGCAGCGGCACGCGAAAGTGTCTGCACATTTACGGAGACCTTTCACGAATATGTTACATATTTTACGAATACATTGCTATTCGCGTGCGTTGTACGAAACACATTTTGAAATTTCATTAGCATTGTAACGAGATACGTCTGTCACGATTATATTGTTGAACCTCGACGCAGAAGTAAATGGAATATAAGTTACAAAATATTTATCGCCAACGCACTTTTCAAGTATCGTCAAACCAGCTTTCAGAGATTGGAATAGTTTGGGTTCTTTTCGCTTTTCATTTATTATTCAGCACGTTTCTGTAAAGTGCGGTACTATCGAGCAAGTCGTGACTTTTCATTAAAAAAAACAGATAAATACAATAGATAAAGAATATTATTTTTTAAATAAGCTTCGTTTGTAGAAACGATTTCGTTTCGAAAATGTTCATATCTCGTATGCTAATTCCTAAACAACGACTCGATGGACATTGATTACATTTCCCCTTTTATAAACACGTTTAAAATTGTAGTTTTCTATCTATCATCCTGTCGATTTGTTATCGATATGAGTTATCAGTACCTATGTATGTATCGGTTTATCGATTATAGTTTTTCGATAGCGGAGTTATGTGTACTTCGCACCATACTTCGCACACATCCTCCGATTTATATCCTCGAAAACGAAGCATTATTTTAAAAATTATATCCTTCGTTCCAACTTCATTTTGTAAATTTATGATGCTACCGAAAACTATGTCTATTAATCAAATTATTATACGTCAGTTTGAATGCATGTTGTTCGTCGTATAACAAGTTTTTTCATATATTTGTTAAAAGACAGATACGACAACGTCTTTCCCCAAATTGAAGGTGCTCCAAATATTTACGAAATTGAGAACATCATCTCGTCGTTTGAGAATATATTGGGTTGGTAACTAAGTGATTGCGGATTTTGTCAATACAACCTAATGACACGATCCGCAATCACTTAGTTGCCAATCCAATATTAGGAAAACATTATCTTGCCATTATAAGTTATCACCTCAAATATCACAATCACAATAAATATCCCAAATAAACTAAATATCTTTCTAATTTTTCATTCATTAAATTCATATTTTTACCTATCACTGTTTCTGAGATATTCGTTCCGAAATGTGAATCGCGTTCGTCCAATTTCTTCATTTTCTCTACGTAACGGAAAACTGTTGTATAATGCACACTTGATTTATGTACATCGCATACACCCTGACGCGCGTATCAGATTCCATTAAAGCTTACAGTCGATCCTTATCGATAACTACTCTCGTTCGACAACGTCGCTCATTTCTGAAATGTTCACATTTTTTGACAAACATTTTTCGTACCAACAGCAAGTTATATGCCAGCTTCTCTGAAACTCGTATTGTGTTAGAAGAATCTTCTTGGTATCGGTTTGACGCTGAGTAATTTATTTGTTCAATTCTCTGTAGCTTCTAGGAAAACGAAGGAAACTGACGAAAAGCTGTCGTATAACACACGGCCACTTTACATGGAAATTATTTTAATTAACGGTGTTACTGTTGATCAAAGAACAGTTGTCTAAATATTTTGTATTTGCAGTCCTTTACATAATTTTTCATGGTACGTTCTATTTTCTTAAACCGCCGAATTATCATCGTATAATGAAAGATAATAGATATCCGTTAAAAATAAATTTCAATTATTCCTGAAAAATAAAATTCTTTTCTACTGGTGTACAATTTTGTATAAAGTGAACTGAATAACGTTGCTGGCTACTTTCCTCATCAACTTTATATTAGTTTTTGATCTCTCAAGGAGAAGACAGATAATCTTCGAGTTATTGGAGAGGAAGAAGGTTAAAGTTAAAACACGAGACGATGGGAAAAAGTAACAATCGTGAAATATCCAATAAGCTACGAAGATCGACTTCATTTCAATGAAACATACTCTTCTTCGTAAATTCGCCTTATTTTCTCCTAATCTAACGAACGGTATTATGGGTTCGAACTTCTCCTCCTTTTCTTTTTTTTCTTTTCTTCGCAATCTACAGTTCTCTCTCAAAGAACACTACGAGCACAAAGAAAAAACTGTTATAGAAAGTGCAGTGAAATTCGCATTGTCTGTTGAAAATTTCCAATGTTCCCTTGCGAAGAAAGTTTAACTTAGAAATCGTGTTTGTACCAAAAGAAATTTCGAACTTTCGGACGCGTTTCAACTTTTTCAGTTTCGCAAAGCACACACCATTCGCTATAGCCGTGATATTTCTATCTCACGTTACGCTATCCTCCCGATATCCTTTACACGCGTCGAATACTCGTTCTTTCATCCCATTTTTTATATTTAATTCATTTCTAACTCTAATTTAACTTATTACCACTGATCGCCCTGTAGCTAGAACATTTTTCGTGCATTTCAGCCAACGGATCCGAGGCTCTGATGCTCGGCATACTGATGTTCAGTCACCCTTTTCTTGCGATCCCTACCGTTAACCTGTTTGCCGAGGGGAACCCTGCCAACTTCAGAAACCCAGTCACCGACGTAACACTTTGGGTCACTAGGTCAAGTAGCTCTTCCAACGCTATACATATTTCTTTTCTTTCTCATAAAGTAACTGATACGCAAGTTGATCTCTATCTCTATCTTTGAAATCATGATACGATGAACAAGTATTTGTGAATTTAACATTAGAAATACCGATAGTTACCACGAACCTATTTCTACCAAAACTAATCAAAATGATTGGTCTTTAAAAAATACGTAATAATAAAATATTTTTATATTTATTGATTTATTACTTTCTTACAGAAGCAATTCTATGTTATGTAGTACATTTTTGGTATTATTAATCCACCTGGAACCATCATCCCTAAACGAGGGTTGACACGTTTATAAAATTGTAGGACAAATCATTTTGACTGGTGTGGTATTATTATTATTATTATTATTTATTTTTAGTCCGTGCCTTTCAGCTTTGGACGAACTTTCGGTTTACATTTCTTACATTTATTGTATCGCACTCCTTGGCATATTCTTATCTCTAGTCGCTAAAACTAATGACTACAAACTATTGCAACTTATGACTACACATTATTGTCCTTTGGTCTTTTGCCTCCTTGCTGTACTACCTTCTTGTCCTTCCTGCCCGTCTTGTATTGCCCTTGCCCTTCTCTTCTCTATTATTGCTTTTAATTCTGTTAGTCCTTCTCCATTCTCATTCAGTGTTTTTTCCATGTCTTTTGGTCCTCCCGTTATTTCACATTATTCTATTACATGTCTCAGGTCCTCTTCTTCCCTTCCACATAATCTGCACCTTTTTTCTCCCTCCTCTTTCCAGAGTTCCTTCGCTTTGGTCTCGTTTGACTGGTGTGGTATTTCTAGTGTTAGCATCTAGCGATTTAGCGATCGATCAGGAATTTTCCTGATAACTGATATCATCATATCGAATGATACGTAGCAAAAATTTTAAAAACGTGTGGAAAGTTGTACAAAACGAGGAAACTGGTTAATTGGGGTTCGATAAACAGATTGCAAGATCCTTTTACACTTTGACTGGTATTGGTATAAGTAGCCTCGATACGAAATTATTTTGAGTTTGAATACATAAAAGAGAAAATAAAATTCATTATATTATTCTTTCAGTTATCGTTGAGAGAGTCATTATGTCATTGCGGAGAAAATATAACATAAAGTAGGAATTTTAAAATAAAATTGTTAAACCAGTCAATTTGACTGGTGAGATGTTTCTGATGTTAAAGGCCAACTAATAATTTTTTAGAAACAATCCATTCGGATGAGTATAATTGTATGATTTGAAAGCAGCCACACAATTGATTTTTTCTCAATTTTTTCCTATCGCTTCTATTTTTCGATATTTCAAGGCCTTCCATTTCCCTTTCAATTTTAAAAATCAAATAGCTCTTGATGATAAAAATTGTAGGTAATATTGAACGTTACGTATGCTAAAATTCCATCTGCAAATATCGACAAAGGTGTAAAACATTTTTGTAAATCTACTAATAAAACGCACGGAAATTTAAGTAATGGTTTAATTACATCAAGTGTCCAATTTCCTGCACAATTTCTGCCAATTACTGTTTCGATAAGTAGCGAAAGTTTCCTTCTCCTCTCGATCTTTTTTCTTTTTTTCTTAACAGAGGTTAAAATTTAATAACGTCGTTCGTCTCGAATTTCAGGAGTTTATAGAGGCGGAGGCTGCGGAGAGTAACTACTTGAGAAATAAGAGCCTTCACTGATACGACGACGAAACTCTCGCGGGTGTTTATGATTCCACAAAATCTCCTAAAGTCATCGTCCCAAAAGTCGTAAAATAAAAATCACATTTTGCAGCTGCAACAAGGCGATAAAAAAAATTTCCAACGATCTGCCAGATTTCCGTCTAACGGAATTTTTCTCTATGATCTCGTAATTTCCCAATCACCTGGCAAAAATACAAGTACGCTTGGCTGGTTCGTTCATTATCGTAACGATCCGCGGCGCGAGGATTCGAGCACGCAAAGTTTTCCATTAACAGAACTCTCGACAGCGATTCGAGGCCGAACGCGGATGTCTCTGTTCGGCTTGTCCATTGAACGTCGGGTCCGATCTATCGCGTTCCTCGACTACTCAAAGGAAGAGAACGGCGAATCAAACGCGATCATACTTCCTTCTCGTCCATTACGAATTATTCGCATAAAGTCCGGCGTAGTTATCAAAGTTTCCCGGTCCGACGAAACTTCTCCCTTTGCTTCTTAACGACTCGCCGTTTATATTGAAAGCAACGTCGACACGGTCTACCTTTTATCAGACATTTCTCACGTTTCTGCCATTTATTACGAGATCTTGTACAGTGGCCATTGTTACGAAGCGGCATTCTGCATGCGAAAGCGATAGCACTGCTGTTACATCGATAATGATAGGAGGGGGAGGGAGTCAGATTTACCCCTTAATAAGGTGCTGGCCATATTTCAAACGTCGGGGGCGTTTTGTTACTAGGAAAAGTGAGACCATTATGCCTGGCAAGTTACGCGGCAAGGGCGCTTTCATCAACGTCTCTGCCGTACGCTGAAAAGGAAAGCAAAAAATGAAGAAAGAAAAGATCGACGAGTAAGACAAACCGTAAATCACGCGGCAGTTGCCACCGGTGCTATGATACGTCAATTAACTTAAATTAAAGCTGCCTATGACGGTCATACGCGCACATTCCGCGAAGAATGGCCCGGACAAAGGAAGAAACGTGCCGCTTTGTTCGAAGCCAAAATGACTAACAGATGGATGGAAATTGTACCGCGCGGCGCGAAAATTTTGTTAAGAAACAATGATTCTGAAACAATGAACGGCAGCCAGGTTTTACGCGCGACATTCAAAGACTGTAGAAATTTTCAAGCGAACCATAGTGAAGAAATATATTTGATCGAGGTCATTGTGCGTGCTTGTATTATTCTTGTTATAACCCGCCGCGTCATTTTAATCCCCCTCGTCGATAATGAATTTAAATAGACTTTCTAATGGATTTTATAATCCGAACAAGTCTATTCTTTTTTCTATGGATTATGAAACTGGAGAATATTTAGGTATAAATTTGATGCATTAAATTGGAGTATATATGCAAATAACATAGATAAGTACATATGTATATTTAGCTATGATTGGGATATGTCAAACAGTAATAACTGGAGAATATTTCTATAAAGTTTATGTGAAGTAGATTGGAATAAATATGCAAATAATAAAGATATTTGTTTAGTGTACACGTGAAAATTTTTGATATTAACGAGTTTTTCGTTTAATCTGTCGTTTCGATATACATGTTACGAAATATTTAGTTCTTTTTATGCAAACTGCTTTCATTTAACGATTCGATGTTTATTCCTTTTTCCACGCATTTTAGTCATTGAATAGATACTTCGCTGACATGAAACTTGGCAAAAGTTGATATAAAAAGCCCAAATTTTATTCGAAATAAAGATAAAATACGAAAATATTATTTTAATGGATGGCTTCAATTATATTACGAGCAAATGAACAATAAATCTAGTTTTATGACAATAATTGCTCCAGAATTGTTGACATTTCGGTTATTACTCGCCAATAAATACAAATGCTTGTGAAACTATTCTGAAATTCTTGCAGAAAACATTTATTCCGATAAAAAGTGCAGTATAAAATTATTCCCTCCCGCAGCCAAATAGTGAAATAATTTAGGGAAATATCAGTTTCTTATTCAAATAAACTAAAATATAATTAGCTGCAAAACACCTATATATTTCAATGTTACTTAAATAATCATTCCTTACAAACAAACTGACTCTTAACAGTAATATCATATTACAAAATTATTTCTAATTTTCCCTTGGTTGTCATCTTTTGCACGACCAACGATCTTACAACAACATAATCTTAACTTAATAACTAAAACCTCGCTAAGTAGGCCCTGACTTAACGTAATTTACATTTCAAATAAATCTATATATTTCTTTCTATATCGATTATGAAAGTGGAAAATATTCAGGTACAAAATCGATGGACTAAACCGGAGTGCGTAATAACCTAAGTGAATAAACCCAAACTCAACGACTAAAAGCTCGATAAATAAGCCATAAATCGTAGACGTAACTCGAGTTTCCTTAAAAAGCACAGTGTGCATTTCCTCTAAATTGCGCTGATCGCAGCCAAGAGGCACGGGATCACGTAGAAAGCAGGGTTTCTTTCGCCAAGGCGCAAGACAATCTCCGCCATCGTTCTTCAGTCTAATTCGCTCGAGTCGAAAAAGAGGCAAGCAAACTAATCGATAGAGCTAAGCCAATAAAACGCATCCACAAACTAGTAACTTTGTTTTACTGTGGCGATTGCTGCGAGCCCAGAAAAATCCTATTCGCCGAAAATTCGAGATTATTAGAGGAGCAGAGGAAGATAGAGCGAAACGGGGTAGATTTCGGTCTGTTACTCCGATAATGGCAGATCGTCCAAGGATCGACTATAATCCTCGCTCCCCTGCAAGCCTAGTTCCGTGGCCATTATCCTCCAGACCGTGCGGATATATGCGAGGGATATACTACTCAATACGGGAACTGCGTGACGTGATAAAACGTCGCCGGTAAGGGCTGGTCAAAAGCTTTTACGAGCGGACACGAACGTTCCACGGCGGTCGGTCAATTGTCAGATTATGGGAAATTTCGATCGGCTACTACGGTCACCTACGCTGGAAATTACATCGCGAAGAGTACAAGGCTTGCGAACGTACACACTGCAGCCAGCTAAGCTGCCATTACTGCTACCGATACGCCGTTCTATGCCATTTATACATAGATACAACGTAATTTAACACCGTCGGTGACCACCACCGAACGAAGGGTATCGCGGCTAACGCTGCATCCTCCAAATCGTGGCGAGATAGTCGGACGGAATACAGAAACACCGGTATAAACGAAATTCAATTCGGTCGGAACAGACTCGTCCCTCGGAAAATAATAGTCACATTCGAGGACCAACATACTGGCATGCTCGGGTAAATTACTTGTGTGCCGCTCGAAATTTTATTGTACGGTATCGTGGCGGCGGTAAAGCTTTCGGAGAAGCTAAGTCAGTCGTTAACCCGTTAGCCGAGTAAATCTACTTTGACAAACATCCTCTGTCCTTTCAGTTAGAAGATTCTTCCTATTTCTTCGCTTCTTTTTAATCCCTCCAGGTACGTTGAGATGCTTAAAGTTCTCCGTGTATTTTACCTTTGAAGTGCAGTTATATGGTACAGCACGTTATGAAATAATGACTATATACTTGAAATTGAACGAAGAAAATGACGAAACTCCGGTTTTCTTCAGTTTCGAAATGGTAATAATACGATGGTCGAAAATGTCTATGTAGAAATTACAAGTACCTCAGAGTACTTGAACAATCAATTATTGGCTAGTAATGCTCAATATTTAATGACGAGTATCTTTTACTTCTAATTATACGTATGTTTATCAAGGTCAATTCACGTTGCGTATTATTGCTTTTACTAAATGTATGTATGCGATCAATGTTTCGTAGTGTATAGTTCCTTAATTCTTCTGGCTAGGTTTTCGCCAACCCCAATCTTTTTCATTTTCTCCTCCAGTTTCTCTCTGTTTAGTCTGTCGAACGCCGCTTTTAAATCCGCAAAACAAGCAAACAGTTTCTCTCATGTTTCGTAGTGTTTATATCTATCTTAGAATTAGTTCTAAATTTTTTAGTATAATTTATAGTCGTGTCTCATTACAGTGTTAATTTCAACAAGTTTGCTATAAGTGTTATAACATACAGTAAGTATAACATAAATAAGTATTATAAAATTTGTACTGTAGCGGCATATGCGTCTTAGGACGTTTCGATTCGAAGATGCCTCGCGTAGTTGTTTTGTACACTGTACGACGCGCATAATGTAATAAACAAACACTGGACAAAGCAATGTTGCTGTTACGTGCAATCGACAACCGGCCCCCTTCTGGTACCCCCCTCGATCAGTATAAATAGACGACCATGCTCTCCAGTCACCAGTATCGAGTCATCGAGATCGTCAGTCGAGCGAATAAGTATAACGAATCAGTCTAACGAATCAGCATAACAATTAGTATCAGTACCGCAGTATCGCGCAATCTTACAACGAATATCATCGAGCGAACAACGCTTGCGATTAACTTTGTATTCTACATTTTAGAATATCTGTAAATATAGTTAACGAAATCAACTCGCCTCGTTATTAACTTAACCAGCAACACGTATCACCGTCCAGCACAGTACATCTTTTAACATGGAAATTGGAATAATTTCTTTGAAATTGGGCCAAACGACTTGAGCTTTTTTGAGAAGCTAAAAGGATTACTTGACTGGACGATGATGAAGATCATCTTGTGCAACTTTTTTATCCGAGCTCCTAATGAACATTTAAATAGCACATTTTCAACATTTATATCAGTTGGATACATGGTGAAAATTTCATCGAAATTTTTCGTCGAAAAATCAGTTAACGTCGCTGTGAGCTACGAGCGGCTAAAAAATGATGAGAATCGCAGTTTTCCGTGACTTTCAACCTACATAATCGTAATAAATTTAAAGATCCCTAAATCTATCGATGTTTGTCTCTTATTTCTGTCTCAATCGATTTCGATGAAATTTTCAACGTGAATAGAACCGATATAAATCTACAGAACGTATATTTTGAATTTCACTACAGGCTCGGATAAAAAACCTATACAAGGTGACGTTTACCACTTTCATCGCCGTCCCTACCGATGTCAATTTTCACAAAACTCGTTTCACACATCGTCCAGTGAACGAGTCTGTCTAGTTTCTCGAAGAAGCTCGAATCGTTTGCTGCAATTTTAGAAAAATTACTCCATTGTAAAGGGTGTACGAATACTTTCGTCATTAACTGTATATCATGTAATGAAAAACATGTTGTATGTTAAGTGTTTGAATACTCTCGTCAGCCACTGTATCTTACTTTTTCAATTATATTTCCATCGACCTTTACAGGCGTAGGAATTGCCCTCATCTGCAAGTCATATGGATTGCTAGATTCGCATTTCTGCACAGTCAATATCAATAGTCGGTCATAAACCCGAAACACTGCGTAGGGTTAATCAATGGACACGGTATTGCTCCCCTTTGGGTCTGGCCCTCTCGTTGGTCCGCACCCCTAACTCCCTGGCCATCCTGACAGTCACTGATTTGCTGATCAGATCAATGCTTATCTACTACATTTTGAGTAAAGCTTATAGTAAGATCTTTAGACGGGTATTCAATAATCAATCGGCACGAACGCGATTAGATCGTAATATTCGACCAAGTTTAAGCGTAAGGCGATTAATCCTAGCATTTACACTTGACGTAAGTTAGCAGAGTATCGTGCAATAATACAACTGAACGTGTGGTTCAATACGTAGTGCGACGTGAAGGAAATTCAGATGCTGTAGAAGTACTAGCAGTGGCTGATAAAGTTCAGTTGCAGCTATTATTTTATCGGAATCACATGCTGTGTATTAATTTTTTGTACACTGTGTTCGAATTCAAATCATATTGTTGTTTTGCCTCGAAGTATCAACATCGTTAGGACATATATGTTATTTTATTAGTTTGTAGGTAACAGTATGATAAATACAATATCGTTTGCACTCACACGAAATCGAATATAATACCCCGTTTCGCGTATTCGTTACTCACTAATTCTACGGCACAACAACACGATCTTCACACGACTACGATAAATTCAACTCTGACAGCATTTACCATGCTCATTTTCCCTTAACACACCTTGGTAACGCTCACAACACTCTTTGACAATATTAACATATCTTGACAACGCTAATAAACAATTACCCCTCACGCCACACCCTTCCCTGATGTCACACTATGTGGGATAGTGTGTACATACATAATGTAATAATAAATAAACTCCGGGCAAAACAACGTCGCCGCTGCGTGCAACCGTCAAACAAAGACGAATTAAAATTTTCCGACACTCTCCCGACCAGTATAAATAAACGAACGCGATCGTAAGGTGGTCAGTTTATCAGTCTCAGTCTCGAGCGATCTTATTAGCGACCTGTATACAGTCTTCGGCGAATCAGTTAGTACTGATCTTCCTAGCGAACATTCTCTGTATTTATTAATTATTTTAAAATACATTTGACGGTTTCAACAGCCAGTTATCTCGTCATTTAAATCATACGACCAACCATCCTCCACAAGTGATTAGAATCGCTGAGAAGTTATGCCGATTAGCTGCACAAATTGGAACGCATAGGAAGCTGGCAATTACAAATATTATGTTTGAGAAGAACTTGGGAGATTTCTTACATTAAGAAATCCATCTTAGAATCTGCGATTAATCGCGCTATCTCTTTATGATAAGTGAGCTTATGAAAATAGGATTTCTTTTTTCACTTGTCCGATATTAACCCTCCGCCAACAATATGCGAGGCTTAGATAAAGTTTTCATCATTTAAATTCTTCGAAACGAAGAAGTCAAGCCTCGTGGTTCCCGCGCTTAAGAAAGCTTACATTACAGAGCTTTGATTGTCGAAGTATTGTTTACTTGGTTCAATTCTGTTCCGAGTACCACGAGATTAAAGTGAGCAATGTGCCTTCTGCGACTCGTATTGCCACCCACGTCAGTCCTTTGCTAAGCAAGTGAATCTTTTTATATGAATCATTTTCTTTTATTTTGGTGTGTATACTGATTTTTTGGCAACCGCGTCAGTGTCTTTCTTAAATCATAGTAAATATGATATACGGAGATATAATCCACTCAAAAATTCCGCCAACTTAGGTCTCGAAATAATTATACCTTTCAAAGATAATAGTCTTACGGGTAAAAGATTACACTAACTTTTTTTAATATTTGTTTAATACAAAGCTGTACTTTCATGGAAAGTGCCATTCTTTCGTAACTTCCCGCCAAATTTTTATTTTTACCGTAAAAAGGTTTAAACATTTGGCTACAGTATCGCTTGCATAGTAAATTAGAGGCTATAATAAGTGCGACAGAATTTTTTGATATTTTTATAAAGCCCAAAAACGTAAGAAATCAGGCCAGGGACCGAAAGATCCACAATGTCCAATGTACAATGAAGTGAAAAAACATATTGCCGGCGGTGGATCAATTATGTAAAAATGAATGTAAAATTGATAATTGCATAAAAAGTGAAGCTGATCAGTTTGGCTTCTACGATTCCATAACGTGTCCATATTTATAAATTACCAAATACGTAACAAACGCAAGACATATCATTAAAAATTTATACAGAGAAAGATATATTCTTCACCTCGGTTAATTTTTTTACGTAAGATAAAAAATACGGAAAAATAAAATGCGGAAGAAATACCGAGGAGAAATCAAGATACAGAATAATAGAGTACCAACGTAAATGATGTAGTGAGATTTACCTTCACTTTCGCTTAGAACGATCAATTGATTTTGGACGTGACGTAAATATTGTAACTCCAAGCTGACTTATAAATTTTTGGAAAGAACGATCTGGAACTAACTAACTAGAAATAAATTTACAAGTAACTTGCAATTAAATTTACACACGGTAAATTCATAGCTTGATTCAGTATCTACTCTATAAAGTCATAGTATCTAGTGATATATTAGTGAATTATTCTAAACAATTACTTGCTATTAATTATTAATATATTATTCTAAAAAAACAGTGGCGTTAAACGAGTAATAAAACTGGTGCATATTTTAATATCCTATAAAATCATATCTTTCATATTTATTATATAGAATCCTATAAAAATCATATTTTTAGACGATTAATAATCGCCAAACTTTAATGGCTACTGACAGATTGCAAAGTAAATAGGAGATACATAAAAGAAATTGATTAAAATATTACTTTAAACAATTGTTTTAAACTGAATGAAACAAAATGAAACAAATTGTTCTAAACGTGGCAAAATAGCACGACAAACAACGTCTCCACTGAAACAATGTCATTATCATTAACATCAGTCGATCTGGGTTATTTGCAGATGTTTATTGTTTACTAGGGTCCGCAGGCTGCATTCTTTTAAGTCTACGCGGGATTTATTGATCGTACATGTTATTGACTAACATATTGTTTAACACTTTGACTGCCACGTTGGTCATATATGACCGGCCACGGTTTCTCCTGCGACGCCACATTGGTCATTGGTGGCCGGAGCGCTTGAACTTCTTACGTAAAAATTGTATGAAAATTGACAGTTGGGGCATTTTGANATATAACCGATAAATAGATGACACTTTGAAATAAAAAGTGCCCTATTGAACAATTAAACGTTTTTATTAGAACATCAATAAAAAAAAATGAGAACAAATCTTGCATCTAACGGTGCACTGTGTTTGCATCCATATCTTTGAGGGGTAATCTACAAATATTATTATAAACACAGCTTAAAAAATAATCGTAAATGCCGCTTTATAATCATATAATTGAAGTTAGAATTGTGCACATACCTTACTATTATATATAGAATGAGCAAATACTGTTTACTAATATCTTTTACACGTCTCGACAATATATTCTGGACGTTTTGTTTACGATGAAATAACGAATGCGAATTGTTTGTTTAAATAAACGAAGCCTTGTTATAATATGTCGCTATCAATTGTTATCAAGGCGCCGCGGTAGTCACCCGTGACCACCAATAAGATAAACGGTCCATGGGGGAAGAATGCTGTCTTACATCATCAATTTATTATTATTTTGCCATTATATGCTTTGAATAATAAAAATACTCCCATGGCGTCCTGAGCGAAACATGTGATTTCGGCGTGGCAATCAAAGTGTTATTTATTATTTCTATTAAATTATTATTATTATCAAATTATTTCTTCCTTTATCGTGACGACGTTTAAATTCTTCCTCGCTTTTTCCTTTCTAACGAACCATAGAACGGGAACGTTTCAGCGTAAGGCAATATACCGTTGGAACCTCAACACTTCGACGATAGTAACATAACTTGAACGCAAATTGCCTTTTATGAGACGAATAATTCTCATAAACGTTTAGAATCTCGATGTATGCGATTCATTTCACTGACTTTCGTACAGGATATCGATTGATGTACCATAACTCCATGGACATCATTGGTATTCTATATGGAGTTGGAGCACGTTTTGAATACTTAAGACTCGTACCCTTGGCATCAACCAAACGTATACAAGGCAAGTTTGAAGAAATTTACTCGATAGTCAAACTTTTATCGAGAGTGTAAAAACTTGGTAGTAGGTCACCCATATCATTTCGAAATAAGAGAAATATGTACCGAAAACTATCATCCGTCTAGTAATGCTTTTAAAAAACACGTCATTCGTATTTCAACCTATTTTTTTGTTTAAATTATTTCGTCAGTATGTCGTTATTTGAGTCTGCGTAGCCGCTAAAGTATTTGGAATAGCTATCGAGTATCCGAAATACTTATATTTATATACTGAAATAATTTTTTAAATATATTTCATTTGCTTTATATATTTTTATATCTTTTATATATTTTATATATTTCCTTTGCGTTGACTTTTTCATTTAAATATTTTTAATTTTTACTTTATATTTACTTTATTATTTATTTGATGTGCCAGGATTTTTAAAACGAGGATTATTCATCGCAATGTATTCCATTTTGTAAAAATATGAATTTGCATGAACAATACAATTATTAATAATAACGTTAAAATGTAGGCCGGCTGTGAAGCTAACACAAACTCACTGAAAATAAAATAAATCCAGTACTTTCAAAGCAACATTTATATTAATAATTAACAATAATATATGAAGCTGTTATTATACTAAGAATTTAAAATTAGTACGAAGATTTTTTAGCGGATGAAGAAGACCAAGTATATAAATATCGTAATTAAATTAATTAAAATACCAAAAATACAAGACAATTTTAGTTAACACTAGAAATAATAAAATTAGAACATTTACCATAAATTACCATAACTCATTTTGCATATATATAAGTGTTACAAATATTATATCATTCGCAACTATTGCAATTTCCATAAGAAAAAGAACTGCAGCCAAAGACCAAAACAATTTGTCTGCAAGTTTTTAAATGTCTACAAAGGCAATCGTTTATTCATACAATACCATTTCGTAATAAAATTGATAAAATTTGTCTACCTTCCAATGCAAAAGTATCCCGCCGCTAGTTTTCCAGTGGAACATATCTTTCTCTATAAAATGTATCTGTATCAAGTACAGAATATAGCATGCACGGATACATTTTGTATTTTAATGAACGAATATTTTAACGAAGCAAAACGAAGGTGAAGCACGAATGAATGAAAAAAATAATTAACGTACATCTTCGTCGTACATGTTTGAAACACGTACGTGCATAGAAAAGGAGAAATTCTGGCGTAATCATGAACTGAATCGTTGCCACATCTGGAAATCTCATGTTTTCACTATTTATCTCAAGTTTCGTTTATACGAAGGCTAGCGACATTGCGAAGCAGATTCCAAGAAATAAAATCCAGCCTCCATAATTCTCCACGTTTCCTACTTATTCGCGAACGATACAGAAAATTGCGCGCAGAAAATTTGACTTTTCACGTAGAATCTTATCGTTACAAAGAGAAGGACTGTGTTACAGTCAAATAAAAGTCGAATTAATTAATCAGAGATTCGCTTGAATAAAATGTTGTAATTAGACAGACAATTTGTGAGATTTGTTAGTTGACTGAAACGAAATAAATAGAAATAAACGATATTCAAGTATGAAACATCGAATATCTCCATTGTTTCTTCTGGAGTATCAAAGATAATATAAAATAAAAAATTGCTTTTTTCTTAGGATTATACTTTATTTTATATTTGTTCACGATATTTTAAAGCATCTAAATTTAAGGATACGAATGAAACATTTTTACGAACGTAGGTGGAAGTGGCATAATTAACGACAATTAAATATGCGTAACATAATTAGTAATAATTATACAAGTTACTTAGCTTTGAATATTGAATATTCACACTTAGATAATATCTACTTATACAGTATATTCGACCTAGATGTATAGTATGTTTCATCTATCACGCACGTCACAATGTCTTTGCTGTTTTATTCATCATTTCTGATGAAAAAATATTTTGAACAAAGATATAAGCACAAGTAACATAATATAATAACATAATAATACGGTACAAGTTATATAATACAATGATATACAGGGTGGTTGGTAACTGGTGGTACAAGCGGAAAGGGGGTGATTCTACGCGAAGAAAGAAGTCGAAAATATAGAATAAAAATTTTTCGTTTGAGGCTTTGTTTTCGAGAAAATCGACTTTGAATTCTCGCTCGGTACGTGTGCACTTTATCACGTCTCGTTATAACGGATCTCACTGTAGTTCGTTGTCTCGATGGATATTATCGCAGTTTAAGTTTGTTTTTGCCGTAACGGAAGATTAGGAACACATAATGAAATAATCTGAAGTAATCATAAAGTTTATTATTACAAAAATTGCTGAAAATGTTGCCGATTCTACCGAACACATAGTTCTGCTCTTCTAATTAAATTTCTATAAACACTTTCCAACGTATTCGATTGTTTTAAAGTATGAAAGGCTACAATAATCTTTTCTTTCGTCCGTATCGAGCGAAAATTCAAAGTCGATTTTCTCGAAAACAAAGCCTCAAACGAAAAATTTTTATTCTATATTTTCGACTTCTTTTTTCGCGTAGAATCACCCCCTTTTCGCTTGTACCACCAGTTATCAACCACCCTCTATAATAATAAATTATTCAACTAATATATAATAATAAATATTTCCAGTTGGAGTAAATGACGAGGATGACAATATTATAAATATAACAGTTTACGTAAAAATTAATTAAACCTACCGCCAAATAAACTAATTTACTAAACGTTTCTTCGCAAAAGGAATTAAATCAATTCGAAAGATAGCAGGCAATCTAAAAAATGATCAATAATTTCAATAGATAAGTAGGTGGTTAAAGAATGACATTACGTGATACTGTTTATGACACGACACTAACTGACACGTGTGAAAAACGTTTGAAGTTATTGAAATCGTTTGCTCGGCCAATTACGCGATCAAACATTTGAGCCGCAATTTTCCCCAACCCGTGACCCCTGTGTACACGTAAAAAGTATACCGGATGCAAAAATGCTATCACTCTGATTATGCACCGACTCAGGGTCAACCAGCAGATTATGAGAACTGATGCCGGTGGTCGTTCCCCTTCGAAACCGATTCAACCATGCGAGTTCCTGCTTAAACGGACGCCGCTCCGCGTCCACAGTCAAGCACACCCTAATATCATACACAAATAATCATCAATTCATAGCTAGCAAGGCAGTCCGAATGAACATTTAATCAACCGTATCGCGATCTTTGCCTCGATCGAATTCGTTCGTTGTTTGCACGTCCGCAGCTTTTCATTTCGGAGAACAAAGGGCTTTCGTTTGTACAAGTTAATTTAATTGGAAACCACGAGTCTACGATGCCGACCACTTGTTCCTTTTTATCAAACCTTCCTCTTTTTTCCCCTTTGACGACAAAGGATATTAAGAATTGTTGCTGCAAAAAGTACGCCGGTATTAAAAACCAGGCGAACGAACATCGTGTGTGACCTGTTCATAGCAACTCCGTGAAAATACAAGCTTGTAGAGTGATGCTTTTTTGTAGAAATAATTTCGTAGTCTCGACTTTACCTCTGGCGAGACAATTTTTTTAAAGGGCGAATTTTACGCGTACTTGAAATAATTATCGAATAGAGTTTGATGATAACGATTTCGAGCTTTGCGACTTGTATTGTATCTAAAGTTATTATAGAAGAAAGATTGCAAATTTTCATGTGCTTTCGAAGAACTTGATTCCTATCTTTCGTTTATGGGTTTGCTTGAGGTTTCATTTTATAAGGCAACCATTATTAGCGCATATGCTGCGACGAAAGCACGATTGTAGGCAGAGTTCACTGTAGTTTTACAGCTTTTTGCAAATATCTTGAAACCTAAGGCCGACTGTCTGTCACATACGCGTAAAGAAAAGAGATGAGCAAAGTGTTAGGCCTAGGCAAATGTATAATTCTTGAGATAAATAATATTGTAATATTATGACAAGCAACATTTTTTTTAATTATGCAGAAAATGGAGAGGTACGTAAGTTTAATTTCATTGATTCCACTATATTCTTTTTTGTGTGAAGGTTTAACGTCACATCGACAGCCAGATGATAATGCCACTTTGTAATTGAAAACGAATATTTTAGTATAAAGTAGGTCCAGCCAAAGGTATAATTGTTAAAATGAACGATATTGTAATATTATGACGAGCAACATTTTTTTTAATTATGCAGAAAATGAAGAGATACGTAAGTTTAATTTCATTGATTCCACTATATTCTTTTTCGTGTGAAGGTTTAACGTCACATCGACAGCCAGATGATAATGCCACTTTGTAATTGAAAACGAATATTGTAGTATAAAGTAGATAAAAATGGGAAGAACCTGCTAGGTCCAGCCAAAGGTATAATTGTTAAAATGAACGATTTTGTAATATTCTGACAAGCAACATTTCTTTAAATTATAAAAAAGATGTTATTCATTCTTTCGTTCTCTTTTTCGCATAGAGGTTTAACGTCACATCGACAACCAGGTTATAACGCCGCTTTATAGTACTTTATAGTAAAAGTAGAGTGCCGAAGGTATAATTATTAAGTAAACAATATTTTAATATTATGAGCAACATTTTGCTAAATTATGAAGAGGATGAAAAAATACATATTTAATCCCAAATTAAATAAAAAGACAGTTTGATAATATAAGAATAATTGATATTGTACTCGATTTCAAAACTGCTGTCCTGTAAAAGACTTACCACGTTTCCTTGCCCTGTCGTCTTAAATTGCATACGAGTTACCAATCATGTTATTGCATATTGTCTTCCAAAAAATCAGATTAATCGAAATCATAGCGATTACGAAGAATAAAATCATCGCTACCTGATACGGCCATAATTTTATAATTAAAATACATCTTATTAAGAATAAATACTCGTGTCGCGATACTTTTTCACGACAGTATATGCATATCGTATACGATCATAAAAGGAACAATTGGAAAACTGCGATATTTCCTTGATATCGTGGCAATCGCTTGGAAAAAATTTTACTCGGTCGTAGAAGAGGATCCGAGCATTAAAGGGAACCGGATAATTTAACAAAAAGTTCTTGCTGCAAATATGCATCGGAATAAATGCATGACACACGTGCAAATATTACCTGCTACATTCCGAACGAATAATTCTCGTCAAAAATATTTCCTTCGGAGACTGGCGCGCGACACGATCGATAAATGCATTGCGATTAAATATGCGCGATGGAAGTTTATACGCTTCTTAATTATTAGCGGCAAATACGCGGTATAACTCGATACTTTTCAGTCGTTGATATCGACTTTTTTCTTCGTTTAATTCGGATCGTGTATCACCAGCCAGATGGTTACGGTGCATTTTTTAATTTGTTCATTATTCCATATGTAAAATAAGGAAAACGAGTAGCCGTGCTGCAACAATATCGAACTGGTGTGCGTGAAGTGCAAATCGAGGTAATCGAATCACGGCAGCAATAAATATCAGAGACAAGCTAAAAGCGTTTCAAACAAATATCAGCCGCACGAAACGCGCGATGTAGCACGTAATAATTCCTTCATTTCTCTACTAATAACCAATAAACCGATGTATAATTCCAATCATTTTTTATTAAACGAGACTAGCGAACGCTGTTACGTGCATGTATATTCCTCGTTAAAATCAAGAACGAGTTTTATACTTTGTATACTTACTGTTGCTCCTTAAAGTAAGTTAACGCTGGAGCTAGAAGTTGAAATATCAGATCGTCAATTTACTTGCTCGACTATGTATTTCGAAAGTTTATTTTCAAATATAAATACGATTCGTTGTTAAGCTACTGCTACTTCGAGATTTTCACAACTTCCTATTACACATTATCCCGTCGTTCTTCATTTTCGTCTTATTTTCAACCTGACGTCACTTTCGTGCCATAAATTTGCGACCACGGTATTTATATACTTGTACAATATTAATATTAATTGTAGATCTGCCTTTATAAGGTGTGGCAGTTTTATTACACCTGTGATCGTAAAATGTGCGTGCTGAGACTTTGTATCCACGTTCAGATGAGATTCGGAAAATTGAGAGTTTTGAAACTCGCCACAGTGGAACATAATGCGATTAAATGGGATTGAACCGCAATGGAATATATTAATATAATTGTGTAATCCAAATGGACATGAAACTTTCCGTTTACGCATTGATGATCATTTGATCATCGCGCGATGAATAGATATAACGATATCTTGGTCACTATTATTAATAATGAAATAATATTTATACTTCTAATGATACAAGGCATGTAAGAGTGTGCGATTTTGCAGTTAGAAATGCAAACCTGGCGAAACACAGCGTTGAAATGTGTTTGGGCAATTATCAATTTCTTTTTCTAAATTCAGTTGCTTATCTTACTCTTCACTAGAATTCATTCTACGCGTTTATAGTTGCTTAAAATACATGCGTAGTTACGCTTTCGATTAAATTTCAACCTTCAGAACGGAATAACTTTTTTAAGATTGGACCAAACGACTTGAATTTGTTTGAGGGACTTTTTTGAGTTAGAAGGATTAGTCGACAAGATGGTAAAATTTTTGAGAAGAATGCAGTTGATCGGAATGGCGAAAAAGAAAGTAAAGGACACCTTTTACAACATTTTTATCTAGACTTGAAATGGAAATTTAAACAACGTGGTTTCAAGGATTATGTCAGCTAGATACTATAATTTTATCGAAGTCGGTCGATGCAGAAACAAGCAACAGGCGTCGGAAGATGAACAGAAACGTAGATTTATTACACTTCTAGATTGAAACTGCGATTTTCATCATTTTTATCGCAGCTCGTAGTAACGTTAACCGTTTTCGATAAAATATCCAGTATGCATATGGCTGACATAATTCTTCGAAATGAGTCGCTTAAATTCTCATGACAGACCCACATAGAAAGCTTGTGAAAATTGACCTTTCCTTTTCTTCTTCCAGATTCCGATCAATTGCAGTTTTTCTAAAAACATTTGACACATTATCTAGCCAACCGATCCTTCTAAACTAGTAAAAAAGTTCAAGCCGATTGGTCCAATTTTAAAAAAGATACTCTGTTCAATAAACGTTCGAATACCTACGAAGGCCACTATAAGTTCATGTACAGGGTGGTTGGTAACTGGTGGTACAAGCGGAAAGGGGGTGATTCTACGCGAAAAAAAAAGTCGAAAATATAGAATAAAAATTTTTCGTTTGAGGCTTTGTTTTCGAGAAAATCGACTTTGAATTTTCGCTCGATACGGACGAAAGAAAAGATTATTGTAGCCTTTCATACTTTAAAACAATCGAATACGTTGGAAAGTGTTTATAGAAATTTAATTAGAAGAGCAGAACTATGTGTTCGGTAGAATGGGCAACATTTTCAGCAATTTTTGTAATAATAAACTTTATGATTACTTCATATTATTTCATTATGTGTTCCTAATCTTCCGTTACGGCAAAAACAAACTTAAACTGCGATAATATCCATCGAGACAACGATCTACAGTGAGATCCGTTATAACGAGACGTGATGAAGTGCACGCGTATCGAGCGAAAATTCAAAGTCGATTTTCTCGAAAACAAAGCCTCAAACGAAAAATTTTTATTCTATATTTTCGACTTCTTTTTTCGCGTAGAATCACCCCCTTTACGCTTGTACCACCAGTTACCAACCACCTTATATATGTGGGAGATGTAGGGACATCGGGCCTTACTTTTGGAATCCTCAATACTTGGGCCCGAGGTGACATAACCGGTTGCCGAACGTAGCCACGGTCACGGGATGAACGTTTTTACCTAACAGAAGAAGTACCGATATTGAGGGACACACGCTGTATTAACAAACAAACCCTGGCCAGGAGCGATGTCCGCTCTACTCGGGTCCGCCTAATAATGGCGCCTGGAATTTTGTTGATATCCCTGATCAATATGCAACTGACAAATGCGATCGTATCATTCTTTTATTGTGATCACCTTGGAGAGTTTACTGATATCGTCGGGTCTATCAGTCAGAAAGTAACCGAATGTCACAGCTAACGTCATTTAGTTTTACTAAATATAATCTATTGTACAAAGAGTTTTCCCGTTGACCGTGGATTCGTTTGAACCCAAGAATATTGTTAATAGCGTTCGTTAAACTTATTATTTGTTAAACTTTGTAAAAGTCATATCTATACGTGTAAATATAATTTCTATTGTGCAAAACGATGGCTAATTCAAATGAAGAATTGTTACGCGCCCAAAATTCTAATGTTAACCCGACATATATATAGGATTTATTTATTCAGAAATATTAGAAATTAGGGTTTCCAATGATTTCTATCCTACAAGATTATTGATAAGACTATTGATAGATGGATTTATTTACAATGGATTAAACAGGAAACGATGGTTATTTGACGTGAACAAAATACAGTAATGTACTATAACTAAGACAACTAAATGGATAATTCACAACTCACAACTAACAGTTTACAACTCATAACAACTCGGCACATCAACTCTCGACTCTTCACAATTCGACTCTTAGTTAACGACTGCCGATTAATTCGTCTTTCATCTTTAAGCATCTCTTTGCCTTTTCTCATACCTCCAACACGTACGTGTTTCGTAAACATTCGCGATCATCATCACAGAGGCCTTCTTCCGCGTGTCTATTCGACTGAAGGACTAAAGGAGCCGAAGATTCGACTGATGGGCCCCGCTTGGCCCATTGAATTGTTTATAGTTCACCCGATATTTCTTAGGCAATCTGTCCACGATAGTACATAATATATGCAGATTAAAATGTTTCATATAATATGATTATATGAAAGCTTTCATAGTAAATGTTCACGAACCGCTGTATGCATAATGTATTGGGTTGGCAACTAAGTAATTGCGGCTTTTGTCAATACCACCTAATGACAAAATCCGCAATCACTTAGTTGCCAACCCAATAAGATTGATAGTCTGCGTTTGCGTAGAATTTAATTGACAACGTTACCTAAGATATGGCAAACAGTGAATGCGTGAATCTGTTAGCCGCGCTTACGCGTGTGTTGATGGACCTCTGTAATGACTTTCTCGTTTTAACAACGATTTTGTACCACACGATGTTGGCCTTGAAGTCTAGATTTCGCAACTTGCAAGCCACGACACTACAGGTCAGCCATAAATCAGCACCGCCAAGTACATATATACCGAACCATCAGCTCCTACAATAGAACTCTCTTCCTGCGACCAAATAGTATACTTGTTGCGCAAAGTCTCCAATTCTGCGCTTGCTTTCCTCTACCATCCCTAAGAAAAAAAAACTTGATCAATCGTTCTACTTTCGTGCCATACCGGTTACTTGACGAGACACATTTCGTAGCGAACTCGACCTTGACTTTATCTGGGTTAGATGATGATCCTGTCTCTCGAGTCAATCTCTCGAACTTAAGGAAATTCGCGCAAATCACGTACGATATCAATCGATTCCTTCCGATACGTACATCAAAGGGTAACGTGTAATACAGGATTAGTCGAATTTGCTTGTCATTAACGGCTATACTGCGGGTGTTTGTACAGGTACAGACGATGGAAGAACTTGATATATGTATAAAGTGACTTTAAAATGACAAAATCGTTCTATTTGCACGTTTAAAATGAAGTAACAATTCGAAAATAATTCGAAAAGAAGTATACATTCCAATTTTAGTATAATTGCACTGGTGTTGTAAAGTACAAAGTTGTACTGGGGTACAAAATTGTCCTTCAAACGCAAATTTCTGCCTTCCTGAAGAAAATCGAACAAATAGAAAGAAAGAGAAGGCAACTGCATTGGCTCATCAAGACACATTCTGGCGATTTCGCGTTCTAAAAGCGAACTGCTTGTCTAACATTAGATAGGATCCAGTGGGAGACTATCGTCGCGTTAGCTGATCAAAAGGCTTAAGAAATTTACCTAAAATTCACCTATCAAACAAATCGTAGATCACTTGCTAGAGGATTATTTAAAAAAGAGAGATCTTTCTGAAGGAGAAATATTTACGATAACTTGTACTCAGACCACTTTACACGCGTACTGTAATAAATATAAATTACATAAATATTATATATATGACAATATTAATAATATAAATAATAATTATAAATAATATTGTTGCATATAATTGTATAAATATTTTAGTATCACTTTATTTAGTTACAGCGAAGAAATTAATGTGCCATAGCATTTGTATTATTGCATAAATAATAATTATGAATAGTATCGATATATACAATTATATAAACCTTTTAGTATCAGTTTAGTATTATTTTCCCAAAACGGGTCAGTATTGTTTCTTTTCGAAATAAATCAAACTACAGGGAAGAAATTAATGTACCATAGCATAAGTAATAATTATAAATAATATTATTATACATAATTGCATAAATATTTTCGTATCACTTTAATATTACTTTCCCAAAATGCACGCCACTGTTTCTTTCCGAAATAAATCAAACCACAGCGAAGAAATTAATGTGCCATAGCATTTGTATTATTGCATAAATAATAATTATATAAATATATAAATATAATTATATAAATAATTATATAAATAATTATATAAAACTTTTAGTATCAGTTTAGTATTATTTTCCCAAAACGGGTCAGTATTATTTCTTTTCGAAATAAATCAAACTACAAGGAAGAAATTAATGTACCATAGCATTTGTATACTTTGTAGCTGCATTCTCGTCAAACTAGAAAAAGCCATGACGATGTTCGGTGTCTCCCGTGACACCTGTAAAAGTACGACGTGCACTCGATCTGGAAAAATCGAGGCAGCTAGAGACGTTTACAGAGGACGGCAACTCTCTCGTTCACTTTTCCTGTTTCTGCTTGTCCTCACGCTTTTCTCATTCGCCCCGAACTGAAGTTTCCATTTTCGCCGTTTTGCCATTGCGTGGCATTATTCGGAGTGCATTGCATTATACGGCAAAACGACAGTGCCCGTTTTCTCAAAAGGACCATGCTGAAAGTTTCGCGACTATTCCAAGCGATAACCATCGAATCTAGCGCCCAAGCACCATGTGTATTTATTTACCGAGTTTCTGTTTACCCGTGTCGCACTCTATGTACCACGATGTGCGCCGTAAATGTATATATCCATGTTTCCATCCGGAGATATTCCATGCAAATACGACGCAGAAGGACTATTGACGCGTATATTTATACCCGTGGAATGATTTCGTTCTGACAAGTTCGAGAAAGTTGAGAATATCGTTGGAAAGTTGTATCTTCTGTGCAAGCTGTTAAAAACTCACGGAATTCTGAATCTTTCAACTTGTCGGGACTAACGGGACACGTGATACGTTACAGGCTAACTTTTAAAAAGATTGTTAAGCTATCACGTGATGATCTTTCCAGCAGGAAGCGTACACTCCAGTTCATAAATATTACGACATTAAAATTAGGTAAATTAAATAAAGAAAGCTGTTAAGACACGTTGTTAACACTTTGAAAAATTCTTATTTGGTTTAATCTTTCGATCGTGAATCTTCATGCAAATCGTACGGTTACAAACGCAGATACAGAATTTCAATTTGAATATTTTATCTGGCGATGTCGCTTTTGACATTTTTACTTGTGTACTATTTTTTGTCAAGCAGCCGAGAAATAACATTATTTATTTAGCGAAAACATGGAAAAATTTCCAGCAAATACTTGTTTTGTGAGCATGATATTATATCCGTTGAGAAGAACTGGCAAAAATAAAGTTACGAGAATACAAGGTATCCAAGCTATAGCTGTAGCTACGTATCGTCTTTCCGTTGCTGTTCAGAAAAATCCTCCGAATTTCACAAAATATCTCTTTCTATCGCCCTGCCATTCATGCTACTCACATCGCATTCGCAACACATAAGAACATCAATCAATCGTATCTTGTCATTCTTTCAAGTACGGTAACAAATTCTATTATTTATCTTAGAATTAATGTCATTAATATTAATAAAGGAACATTTTATTAAAAATTCAATTTATGTTACTCGATCAATGCAAATGTTGTTTCTTCTGTGCCAATTATTTTAATTCAACCCAACATTACATTTAACCAGTTAACTGCGTATACACGTCAATGTCGTTGACGACAATACTCGTCGTATAAAATAAAGAACTAGCATTTTCTATAAAAACTTAAAATTTTAGTCGAAAGTAATATAAAAAAAATGTAGTAATATGTTTCCTTTATACTTGCAGTAAAATTATTATTTTTTAATTTTACAAAAAAAGCTTTGATTATTTGATTATTCTCTTTGGTATACCGGTTATGCTCCGTATAATTTATTGCTTTTTACAAATGATTGATTATTTTCCACAATGCATCCCCATTTGTGTATTTTATTGTGTATATCGGCTATTCCCCCAATTGTTTCGTCCGCTTTACTTTATTACATTAAGTTTTCAACAATAATACCTCTTTTAACAATAAATTGTTAACTTTTTATCGAATAGAAATGTAATCTTTCCTCGTTTTGCTTCAGTTTTTTCGTAAAATTTATAATAGGAGTTTTTAAAACTAAATTCCGCAGTTAACTGGTTAGTAAAGCTTTCCTCACTTTCGACCGCGTCATTTTCACAATCTGAATGTTTCCTGCTGTATTTAATTTATTGGTACATTTTTAAAATATAAAATTGCTAACTATTCTCAGATACATTTAGCGTTGCAGGTAATTTTCAAGTTGAACCGAATTATTATTAAATGCGCATGAAGCTTTCCAGGACTAGTGGAATATATCGTGGTTCACGGAAGTATTTGCACTTTTAGAAACCTTTTACGAATACGTTATGTGTGTTACACAAGACATTTAAATATTCCTTTACGTAACTTACCCATTGCTTACCAAAACATTGTATAACACATTTGAAAATACAAGAAATTGTATAATTCATTGTAGTATACTTACGTGTTTTGTGATTCTCTATCGACAAACACTTCAATAAAGTGAAAAGTAATTGCACAATGAATGTCGGTTCTATTTTAATAAATTGATTTCTTATAGACAACACCGTGAGTGCAAAAATGAACAAACGTTGTTTCTTTATCGTACAATGTCCTGCATGCCGATATATACTATGCAGAAATACTATGGTATAGAATTTAAAGACAATTTCCATTTATAAATAATTATTTATAGCTCAACATTGTCTCCGTATAAAACAATGTAAATATCATTAAGCGATAGACACGCTCCACACTAAACATCAGCAATTTTATAATAATTCCTACTCTTTTTACAAGCATATTATAAAATATACTTTTGTAACAAAAATGAAAAGAACATTTTGAAAAAAAAAACATATTTTTTTTTTTATATATAAGTAGAAACTAGGTAGAAGCAGGATTGGTACTTACAGTGCTTGAAAATTTAAATGAATGGCACATTCGGCTTTCACTACGACCAAGAGCATATGCAAACTTTTCTACAAACACAATTCTCTTTCTGGTGAATCTGGACTATATTAATGCAACAAATAGACATTTTTACGATGCATTTGGATTATCGTACGCTTAAGATCTCGTATAATAATCAAAACAAATCAAATTTCGAAAATAATTTTAACTCGGAGAAACTCTTTCTCTTTGCTAAAAAAAATTCGATTTTTGGCGTTTATAGTGTTGCCTGCAAGAAATCTTCAATGGAAGAGTGCGGATAGGAAACACTGTAATTGGCAAGAAAAAACTTTTCAAAAGCAAGAGAAAATTTATGCATTGGTGTAGCTGAAATTCATTGAAGAGAAAAGTACATCAGTAGAAAGAGCCCGTAAGAAAACTCAATGCTCTGTGGATAGATGTGACAGATAAAAGTTAAAAAATAATTAACTGACGTTTACTGCCACTTATATTTCCTTCTATGTCTTCTAGAATTGTTAATAATTCTTTAGAAAATGAAATTGCGCTTAGATTCTATACAACGGTATGCTCATTGGCAAGCAGAACGTTTTTCTCATAGAAAGACAATATTTTTTCATTTTGCCACTTACAGTGTTTCTACAAGCACTCTTCGGTTATGCAGATGCGAATAATATCCGGTTTTACTGGAACACGGTATCGCACAAAGGTTTCCTTTACGTGATACGAGTACATAGTTATAGAGTAAATGTAATGATCGCGGGAAAGTTGCATACGTTTTGATAACAGTTTAACAAGTACTCGGTGAAATATAGTTGAATAGCTGCAGGCACGTTGTCATATAATTTACTAAGTAAGACCCTATGTACGCGATGAATCACGTAAAACAAAGATGTTACGTGTGACGCGTGTGTGTTCACGTACCTCGGTCGTTGACAATCAGGTCTTGAACGAACGTTAGTCCGTTTTGTACGCCTGTACGTATTTCATATTTGAAGAATAAACGTCGATCGTATACAATCGTTAAAAGCGCAATTAAAGAGCGCCGTTTCAAAGCTCCGTAAAACACGTAACAAAGCCTTCTTTTATCTCGTCATTTATGATCGTTTAATTTGAATTTAATTCACCTCGTTCGTTCATCAGAGGGAAATTATTTTGCCCCCTTTAACGCTTTGAGCCGGCTTTAATTTAACGAAGCGTTAGACTGACAGAAATTGTTCAAACATTTTGAAGTTTGCAAGCGACGGAATTTGTACTACGGAATGCCAACTATGGCCAGTGTTATGAACAAATTATAGGTGCGCACGTATGGTATTTGAAATAACTCAGCCAGCCAGCCTTACACTACCAACAATTTAGCATTGTTTCTCCATCGATCTTTCAACTTTCTCGCAAAAATCTAAAGCGTTAAACGAGTTAAATTGCGACCATGTGTATGAAGCGCGAACAACGGAAAGTTTGGTTTCCTTTTTGTTTCGAAAGTATTTAAGAATTTACCGAAAGTATGGCCAAACCTCAGGCTACCTCGGAATGTCTACTATTTCTAGTAAATTGCATTCATCGGTAAAATGTGTTCATTTACGATTAAGATGTACACTCTCGCGCATAATTATTTGTAGATTCACGGAAAATAGGGTAAATGAGGTAATTACTTAAATATTATTAGGAAAAGTATTAAAACTATTCTGCACTATTCCTTCGTTTGGTATCTTCGATTGAGATAGATTGAGATTATAAAATCTTATTGTTAGATAGAATCTGTGTCCAGTAGGGTTTTCTAACCAATTGCTTTATTATATATACAGTATATTATAATATTATTGTATATTGTATATTATATTATATACAATAACATATATACAATAATATATTATATACAATATACAATAAAATTATATTATATACAATAATATAGTTGATAACTGGTGGTACAAGCGGAAAGGGGGTGATTCTACGCGAAAAAAGAAGTCGAAAATATAGAATAAAATTTTTTCGTTTGAGGCTCTGTTTTCGAGAAAATCGACTTTGAATTTTCGCTCGATACGCGTGCACTTTATCACGTCTCGTTATAACGGATCTCACTGTAGATCGTTTACGCAATTGGTATAATCGTACTATTAAATTTTTTATCTACGCGTTGTTATTTGATTCCAGGTTTTAGATATAGAAACTTGTTTTGAGAGAGAGTTTTGTGAGAGTTAAGTCACATAAAGTTTTTTTAACCAAGTTTAGGCTAGAACAGAATGTAATTGACGGCTGTTATAAATACAAATAGCTGTTATAAATTCTCACGATACTTTGGTATTTTGCATGAACGCAACGTTTTGATCGATTAATACTTTCCTTCTTAATTTAGGTTAATTATCATGTTTTATATAAAATTTTAAGATACTTATAAACGGGTGTGTATATACACACATGATTAATAAAATGATTTTTGAAGAAAAAAAATAAAAGCGAATCTTATTCTTTTTTATGAAACTATCCAAATTAAATGTACAGTAAAGAAAAGTAATAATCGATATCACGAAGATAAGATCGCGACAATGACAACAACCAAATCGTGATATTATCCGCATTTAAAAATACCGAAACAGAGGTTTCATAATTCGAAAATTCCAGCTAACACGCGGCTACCTGATGTGTGTTCAAACTCATTTTTCTCAAAAACGCCTTAAATGGAACAATGTTAATCTCTTTTTTCGACTTACTTTTGCTCTCGAACCATCATTTTTGGCACATCCTGTACATACCATGTATCGACCAGCAAGTTCACTCAAATTCGTCGCGTACTCAATGAATATCAGCTCCATTAAACAAACTCGCAACACAGAATGAACGATTTTAGAAGATCGTTATTAATGACGAAAATATATTTCCAAACAAAATCAGGCTACAGACCGATGAAAAAAGAAAAAGAAGGATGTTGCGCAGCAGACTACAAACGCGTTTCTTCAGCGGTCCAAGCCAACGCTCATTAATCATTTCTCTTTGTATTATACGAAGGTCGGCGTTGTTGATGGCGCGGCAGGGCATGCAAGGACGCTGGAATCTCAAAGAAACCAGATAAGGACATCCCTGCTGCCTCGAAGGAAAGGTTAGTCGCGAGCACTTGTTACAAAATTTCTTGGAACAAAGGAGCGGCGCGTCATCGCTCGCAAAGGGCGAAATCGCGTCTCATTTCTTTTATTTTCAACGTCTCGCGAAACTCAATAATGAAGTCCTATCGGAAGAAGGAGGGCGAGGAAAGGGCTGGGGTTAGGAGACGTTCCCGCTTCGTTGACAAATTTTTCCCTTCAACTTACGGGAAAGTTTTCGCGAGTTACGCGACCTGCCAGCTGGCGTGTGTGCGCGAAACAACGATTTCATTTTTCCCAGTTTCCTGATAAACTCCGACACCATCCAATGCCTTTATTACGTTGCGATAGAGCAAATGTCGAAAAACTGACTCGGTAAACTATCGGCGGTATTTTTGTCGACGTTGGAGCATGTTGCAACCGTTTCGCTTGTTTGAACAGAAGATTCCTATTAAATTTTAATGCTTTTTTCTTAATAAAATTTCACATAATAAAAATTTATACGCGAGACTTGCACGCAAATAAATCGCCACGATGTTCCAGCCCATTTCAATAGTTCGACAAAAAATGTTTCGATGTTTGTAGAAGATCGTTGACACGAAAGAAAAAATTTTCCAGCGTGAAAGAGATTTCAAAAGCATCAGGGTAAGAAATTAAGAAAACATTACTTACGGAATCATTCGACAAGCATGTATATTATGGGAATAATGAAATTTGAAGGATTGGATTCGGTGCCTCCGAAATTGTGATACAAGCTGTAGGATGGTAATTCTAAAAGCAAAAGTAAGTCGATAATAAAGAATAACATTTTTTCATTTAAGGCTTCGTTTTCGAAAAAAATGAGTTCGAAGATCAGATGCTCACGTGCTAATTGTAAATTTTGTGGTATCCGACTTCTCTTTCTGCTCGTGTTGATGATAATTTAATTAGACGGGCAGAGCTATGTATACAGCAACGCAAAATGATTTTTAAAAAATAATACCCTTGTTCTTATTTATAAAACCATTTGCAGACACTGTGGAAATAAGATAATGATAGGATGGAAATCGTGACATTGTCCACGTTTACAAATATCAACATGAGCGGAAAGAGATGTCAAAAATCAGTTCAAACACATCTTTTCTTCGAAAACGAAGCCTTAAGCGCAGATTTCTTATTCTTTCTTTTTTTTTTTTACTTATTTTTGCATATACAATCGCCACTCGACCGCTATCGCGATTTCGGAGACACACGGTATATCACTATAAAATAGAATTAAATGTCGTTTTATTTTTTTTCTCTAGACTTGCTCCAGTTATAGTATCATTTTAATGATCTTGAATCAATCAATCGAAAATAATCTCAGTGCATAGAAACTGGAATTTTACGAGGTTAAATTACAAATAATTTCATCGATATCCCGAAAGAGATGAGTTTTTTCTTTAATTCTTGCTCCTTTATATTATTAAGAGTAGAGTGGTTTAGTGGAACGTAATAAAATTATAATTCATAGCACTTAATACAGATAATGATAATGTATGAAATTTCGCAAATATATTCTATGATAATAAATTATTCACATATCCGATATATTTTATTACCTTCACTGAGTACACTTTTAGAAATACAATTTAACGATAATTATAACAATAGTTCATTACTTTTTTGAATTTCTGATATCAATGGAGATCATAAAAGTTAGTATACAAGAATTACAAAAGGAACAATTAGAAAAGTCTGTAATTTTTTTTATATTCCTCAATACACGACTACCATACAATTTGCATATATTGGCAAACCGAAAGAAAATCGATACTTTGACTTACCCCATTACCGATCCGATTTTCAATCTCTCAAACACGATGCAAAATATCTCTAGTGCGTGTACAGGTCCACTGTTCAATTACTTACCTGAAACAGAAATATTCGACAAAATATGAGTTTGTTTAATTTACAGACAAACCAACGTTGAAAAAAAATAAAAAAAGGATGCTGAATGATAAAACGAATACACAGCAACAAATTAGAAAAATCTTTCTCGTCGATAATTTCGCTGAAGTTCCATGGCGTGGATTTTACGGCTAAGGAAGGTTGTAACGGAATCGCATAAAATAAATTCAGATTCATCGAATCGCGGCCGTTTTACTACGCGCATAAAATACCAATTTGCGATACGTCAAGGAAGAGAGTATAAAGCAAGAAGGAAACGACGGTGGCGTCGCCGTCAACTTATCCCGTGTTTCGTGCGAGCGAGCGATATTATAAATTGCAGATGCGAAAAACACGATACCCTGTGCCTTGTATTCGCGAAACAAGTTCACGGGATTGGAAGTTGCACGTGTGTGACCGTGCGCGCTCGAGACATGAAAGGATGACAGGTAGGAAAATACATGCTTCCTGGCGACTACATAATTGTATATGCACAGTCGAAACACGCGAGACACCACGCCGAACGATTCTTCAGTCGTGCACAAGTAACTGACAACGTTGTCAAAAGCAATGGACATTCAAACGTCGATGTGCACGCTTCGTGTAACGTTTTCTAAATCGTTTGCCACTTCTCCGCTTGAGTTTGCCACATCGCTACTAAATTTCTGATAAGGTAAGGGTACAGCTATGTCGGTCATTTTTCATCAGAAGGGTATTTGAGACGAGTTAAATAATTTGCCTAGATTTTGGATTGTTAAATCTATTGTTCTTTTTTCACTGACGACTGTTGCGGCACAACGATACGAACACAAAGCTATCGAGTCTTTAGAAATAGTTTCTAAGCAAAGAAATCCCAACGACGCGGAATTTTTCAAATTAATGTGCTTTTTCTTTCGTTTTCTTTAACTCGGCGCGCTTTATTATTCTATTAACTGCGTTAGTTTTTAGGACGTTTGAACATCGCGTGCGGTCACCTGACGCTCTGTGACTATTGCGGTTCTCTATTTTCAAAACATGTATTCACCGATTGCTTACTTTCTCTCTCTCCGCCCTCTCCATTTAGAGAAAATGCCGAATCAGAAAATTCGAATGTCCAGCCCCGGTAATTTGTCTAACTTCAACCATTTTCTTTGCCATCTGTCTGTAATAGAGTTTGGACGAGCAAGCGCGTATTTTTTCTACAAATCTACGAGCCTGTCCTGGTCTTCTCCGAATCGCCCGTACGCTCCAAGCAGATTTGAATTGCATTAACACGTTGACTGCCTCGCGTGTTTTCAATGAAATGTCCTTCAGACCACGAGTGTGGTATAGATTATTCCGACCAAATGGTTTCTTATGCCACCACAATTAGAAAAGGAATCAAATGCATTCAACTCCTTCTGGGAATTTCTGTCGTAAACGCTTTGATAGTTTATAAAATTGCACCAAGGAAGAATGTAAATATTAGAAGATTTAGAGAATTATTAGCTGCAACATTATTAGGGTTGTCTGAACATACAAAGAATCCTTGTCTTCGACGGAGTTAGCATAATATCGCCGTTTGGAAAAATGATTCCGGAAGAAGCATTAGACGCGCATGTAAACTATGTTATGCAAATAAAAGAGGTCGAATGGATTTAAAGAAAAATTTAAAGAAAACAACAACTTATTGTCCAAATTGTCCCGACCAACCTCAGCTTTGCATAGAATGCTTTAAAGTTTTGCATTCTAAATAATTTTCTTAATAAACCATTTTCGTATTACTTTTATAACAATTCAATAGTTTTATTATTTCCTCTGGTATATCTTTTCAAATACCTACGACGACCCTTCGCAATATTAATAAAGAAACATTTTATTAAAAATTCAATTTATGTTACTCGATCAATGCAAATGTTGTTTCTTCTGTGTCAACTATTTTAATTCAACCCAACATTACATTTAACCAGTTGACTGCGTATACACGTCAATGTCGTTGACGACACTACTCGTCGCATAAAATAAAGAACTAGCATTTTCTATAAAAACTTAAAATTTTAGTCGAAAGTAATATAAATAAAATTTAGTAATATGTTTCCTTTATACTTGCAGCAAAATTATTATTTTTTAATTTTATAAAAAAAGCTTTGATTATTTGATTATTCTCTTTGGTATACCGGTTATGCTCCGTATAATTTATTGCTTTTTACAAATGATTGATTATTTTGCACAATGCATCCCCATTTGTGTATTTTATTGTGTATATCGGCTATTCCCCCAATTGTTTTGTCCGCTTTACATTATTACATTAAGTTTTCAACAATAATACCTCTTTTAACAATAAATTGTTAACTTTTTATCGAATAGAAATGTAATCCTTCCTCGTTTTGCTTCAGTTTTTTCGTAAAATTTATAACAGGAGTTTTTAAAACTAAATTCCGCAGTTAACTGGTTAGCAAAGCTTTTTGTATTTTCAGACAAGACTAATAATTTTGCAGCTAATAACTCTCTAAATATTCTAATATTTATATCCTTCCTTGTTGCAATTTTGTAAACCGTCAAAACGTTTACAACAGAAATTCCCAGAAGGAGTTGAACGCCAAGTTTTCTGTACCACTTGATTCCTTTTCTAATTGTGGTGGCATAAGAAACCATTTAGTCAGAATAATCTACACTACACTTTCCTTCATTATATTCAACAACAGCTAGTGATTTTAATATTGCGAACAAACGAAACTAGAGATCATTCTTGAGACCACCGCTTGAGCGACTCGCATTACTAAAATATCGATGGGAGTACCCAGCAGAGAACGCTTGGTAATGGAGGACGGGTGGCCTGACTGAGATTTCATCAAAAACACGCGTGGCAGTCAACGTGTTAAGGGAGTATTCTATTGTAGAACACGTTTTCGAAGAGAAGCGTTTTCGTCATAAGAGACGTTCTTCCTTCTTTCCTTTGAAGCATCGTTTAATATCATGTGCAACTACCAAAGGAATTTTTACACTTATGTTATTAAATATAATATATTTGGAGATTTGCGACGCTACTGTTAAATGTTATGCGTTTGTCAACCATCGATCAGCAAGCATCAACATATTCGGTTACAACTATTTCGGTAAAACTTTATAAAATTGTTAGTCTTACTTGTGTCGTATAAATGTATATTGAACTAATTGTTATCAACTTGAAAGTGCATTTTAGTATTTTTATAAAAATAATGAGTTATTCACTGGCCGTTAATTCTGAGTTTGAAGCGAGCATCCACAGAAAGTTTCTTCCAACGTCGAAAATTACTTTGCTCACAACACAGAACATTCTTCGTACAAGTTTCTTCTTTTCTTTACTTCATTAAACTATCGGCATTGAAGAAAATTCGACCAACCAATCCGAATCCTACTTGTATAACCCACTACTTTCATTCCAAGATTGTTTAAATTTATTATCGCTAAAACTACCCAATCTCGGCCACAATTGTATTGTATTTTTCGTAGTTACTTAAAAAATCCAAGTGTTTTGTATCATTATAAATATATTATTATATATTGTTATCAATGTTATTGTGGCGGGACTCGACTTAACTTTCCTCGCTACACAATCTTTTCAATATATCACTCAACAATTTAATATTTGATCGCATTACATTGCAATATATTGCAACACGGAATCACCAAGTACATGTTTTAGTAGCGGTCAAATTAAAAAATGCTTGTATTCGTGCGGATACAAATTACGCTCAATGTATTAATAGCGCGCAAATTAATGGAATTATGGTCGTTACCTTTCGGTCGTTATAAACGGTCCTCACACAACGGTCGTTACAGTCGCATGGTCCGAGTCAATTACCAATCCAAGTTTTCGGCATCTCGCGCAATCATCGTCCGAAAGCACATCGTATCAAAACATATCGACCAATAGTCGAACTGTCAACCGCGAATCGCGAACCGATAATAGCAACCGCGAGTTCAGTGTACACCCAGAACATATTGCGAATAAATATTTATTGTTGAATATATCTGAGTGTTCCTTCAGTACCTATCACGACACTTACCCCTCATTATTATTGAGACATAAATACCGTCAATGTAAAGAAGATTTCTCTGGATCGGAAAAATATGTGAATCCAGTTAATTAATTTCCTCCAACCAAGATCTAACTAAGATATTAAAAAATCCAAGTGTTTTCTCTTTGTAATAAATAAAATCCGTACACTTTGAAAAGTGTTAAGAAAGGCTGAAGAAATGGGATAATACACTTTATGATTGTCGAGCAACGTATCACGGTTGCAAAGACTAATTTAATCCCGCGGGATCGCTCAACCATTATTGGGACAAAAGTTGCTGGTTCTTGAAATAAAAAGCAAGTCATCCGATCCATTTTTCTCGTTCCACTCGAGCGACCAATATTTTAAGCACCATCGAAATTTCGTTTCAGAAACAACAAATCAGGAAACTTTCTACGGTCAGCCGGCGTTCATTTATCCCACAAGTTCAAATCAAATTTATTCCACAGGCTCTTCGGCTACACGTTGCTAGTATTTGTGCGACGAATATAGAAAAAACCGCACTTATACGTCCTTAATTAATCGAATGCTTCGGGACCGTGGCGTATCAAGTAGAATTAACTAGATTTCATAAATTGGTTTTCGAAGGGGATTAAAGTTATCGAAGCATAAAGCGAAGTGAATTTTCCTTCGATATTTCCACTTCGATATATCTTTTCCCCATCGAAGAATCACATTATGTAAAATAACTTACACGCGCTTGAAAGGACTTGAAAAAAAATGCGATAGAACAGTAGAATGTACATGGATAAAATAAATATCGGTCGTTTTAAAATTATCTCACGACGACACACTGTTGAGATTATCTGATAGAGGAACGCGTGGATGAATTTGTAATAGAAATATATATTTAAGTATAAGTATAGGTATAGTGTATGCTTATCCAGATCCTCACATTCTTAGTGTTACATTACAATAGAATATGATAGGGAGCACGCTGATATATTTATAGTGAAGAACACTATCAAAATATCAAGCTTGGTGTGTAACTCTAGTTGAAGGTTACAAGAAACAGCAATAAACACCTGCTTATAACTCTTTTGTTTCTATCTTGTAGCCCAAAAACAACATTCGTATTTAAGGACACGATAATATGGACTTCTTCCTTTTTCTAATTTTTTTTTTTCTTTTTGCTTCACTAAATTCTATTTTCTTCGTAACGGCGGTGTCCAGGTCACGGGTATACAAAAGAAAAAGATGTAGGGCTTTCCTTGAAGTAATTGCTTCAACACACACCAATCACGACTTAATATTATTCATCGCGCTTTTTCGTGCGTTATAATAGTCGAGTATTGTGGTAAAATAACGATGCATCTCGTGCAGCGGAATTTAACAAAGGTGCGTATATATAAATTTGTAAGGAATGGAAGATTTAAAGGAGCGAAGTTCCTCTTAAATCCAACTTGAGTTTTCCTTAACAGAATTCTTGGCAGTAACCCCAAGTTCTCTAAAATATTGAAAGCGAAACTACTTCTATCGCGCGATATTTCAAGTCTCGACGCTGAAACTATCTTTCATATACTTTACATAAGCTCTCAGTTCTGAGCAATCCTCGATAGCTTGCAACTCATTTACTGATGCACTTAAAAACTTCAAAACGTATAGACTCAACTTACACAATTTCACTAACAAAGAAGTCAAACTTCTTTTCTATCTATTGGGTTGGCAACTAAGTGATTGCGGATTTTGCCATTATCACCTAATTATACAATCCGCAATCACTTAGTTGCCAACCCAATACAACCTACACACGCAACGTAGCCTTACGCATCTATTTGTTACAACGAGCACTGATTGTCCACTGTTTCGCAATCAACTGTTCCACACCATTGTTAGATTACTTTTCAGTTTAATATGCTTAATCCAAGATGAAGCCACTTAGTGAAGTGGTGTCAGTCATACGATAGTTGCAAGAATAAGAAAAAAGTATGTTAGTGCACCAATTTCTTCACAAAACGGTAGACCGCAACTTATTTCGGATAGAGCAGCACGTAAAATTGCACACTATATTCGGTCGGATAGTTACAAAACATCAAAAATTGCTACTCAGGAAATCGAAATAAGCGCTAGCGAATGGACCATTCGTCGCTCTTTAAAGGGAATTGGTTTTCCAGCGAAGGAAAAAGAAAGTAAACCAGCTCTTTCAAACAAAAATATTAAATTACGAAAACAATTTGTTGACACCTACAAAGAATGGACGACCGAAGATTGGAAAACAGTTATATGGAGTGACGAAACAAAAATTAATAGATTCGAATCCGACGGAAGGTCCTGGTATTGGACTTCATCCGAGAATAATGATCAACCAGGTGGTATAAAACAAACTATGAAGTTTGGAGATGGCTCAATTATGTGTTGGAGTTGCTTTACTCACAGAAGTGTCGGTCCCTTAGTTCGAATCGAAGATATAACGCGAAAAGAGCATTATTTGGCCATTCTACAAAGCAATTTACCTTCTGCAGTTAATTCTATTGCATATAATGAACGTGAAGTAGTATTTCAACAAGACAGGGATCCTAAGCATACTGCAAAAATAATGGCTAGAAAATCAAAATTTTTCTGTGATGAAGTGACCAGCACAAAGTCCGGATATGAATCCGATCGAAAATTTGTGGTCCATTTTGAAAAGAAGGCTGGCAAAATATAATAATCCACCTTCAGGTGTTCGTGAATTATGGGAAAGAACGCAACAGGAATGGTACAATATCGAACCACAAATAATTAAAAATTTAATTGACAGTATGCCTCGTAGATTAAAAGCATTAAAAAAAAGTAAAGGAAAGTGGACGAAATACTAGGTTGAAACCTTAATTCGACGAGTATAATTAAAGTGCAAAACTGTAAACATGGTTTGAGATGTCCATTTCTATAAAACGTTCTGTAAATTATTAACGTTAACGAAAATGAACTGTTACATTTCGTTAATCAGATGCAGCTTGTAGTTACTGTTACTTAATCTTTACCGATCACTTGAAAAATCGTCGTATTATCGCCTTTTATATAAAATCAGCGGAGTGTGTTTACACTTTTGCTCGTCACTACATGTCTACGAGCATCCATAAAATTAATGAGATTTCATAAACAATTAGTTTTTCAAAGACAATGTGCAAAAGTTTCAGTTATTGTGGACATTTCCCATTATTGTCTCCGCTTATTGTAAGTATTTACAATAGGGTAATTGAATTTGGGCACAGCATTTTCTTATTTTGACCAATTCCCCTTTTCTAGCAACCATGAGTAAATCCAGAAGATATAATAAGATATTAAACAAAATTGTCAACATCAATGAAGATTGTTCTGAGGATACCTCCGAAAAAGATCAGTATGATAGACATAGGAGATAGAGATAGGTATATTACATACAGATTTCACATATTAGAAAGCCTAGGAAAAGATAATTGTGCGTATAAATTCTTTGGATGAAATGATTAATTTACGATGCAAAATGGTTAAAATTAATGCTATAGTTTTTGGGGTATTTCATTTCGAAGTTTGAAATCCGTCAAATTGGCGGGTCCCGTAAACCTAATGTTAAAAAGATAGCGGAGCGTATCGAAACTGCAGAAAGTGACGAAGCTATAAACAAGAAGACGCGCTAATCAACGATGGTTTATCAGTTTTCATTCTGGAAATATCTCGCTGGAAAATAAACAACGATTAGATAGCCGAACGTTTATAAATGAGAATTAAATCAAATGGGCTAGCGATGAATTCGTAGACTCCATGGAGCAACAATTGTCCGCGAGAGATGTTAATCGGTTGAGCTTCTGATTTCTATATTATTAGACCTGTTATGTGAAAATAAAATTTTTACTTGTCTATTAAAAATAGGAGATAGGTTTAACAAGCATGACGAGTATAATTACGAGTATAATCGTAATGTGTAAAATCAACAGAATAAGTAACATTGTGGCGATCGATATTTCTAAAATGTTCAAGAATAGACACAGTAGCCGGCTCGCGAAACGATTTTACGTTTAAGTACAGAAACTTTTTAAGAACGTGTTGTGCGAAACATTTTGAAATTTCGTTAGCGTCGTAACGGAAGACAATTATTACACGTTGGAAAAATTTGAAACCAGAATGGTTCCAAAAATATACACAAATATTACGAAAAATTTATTGCAAACTTACACTCAGTAAAAAATTTGTATGTAACAAAAACAGTGGTCTCAAACACATAATTAGCGATAGAGATGGTTTCAGAAAATACTATACGTAACCGGCAAAACTTTTACAGCCACTTAACAGTCTAGCAAAGATTGGCAGTGAAAAACAGAGGTTTCCTGCCACGACTGGAAGCTGATTTGCGGATGCTGAAGGAAGCAGCGGGTCTGCATGTTAATCATCCGGAAAACAAATCCGAAGATCGAAGTTGGCCGTCGAGGTGAAACGATAGACAAGAAAATCGAAGGCCGACAGCGAGACGATTTTCAGAAGCGGATAATTTGAGGCGTAGAGCGCGTCAGGTGCATATGCGCCGGTAAAGACGTTACGACTTCCGACGGCGCGTATCCACGACAGCGAGCTAGAAGAGAACGTTTTCAACGAAACGTATGGACTCCGTGTTTCTTCTTTCTCTTTCTGATCGAGGCAACATTCAGCCGACGAGAGTAGCTTTCGCACAGCCTGCAGCTCGCGAAGAGACGCGAAAATCGATGCCGGCAGCTTGCGAAAGGAAGTAAAGAGAGGGACAGAGAGAGAGAGAGAGAGAGAGAGAGAGAGAGAGAAACGAAGAGAAGAGACGAACTGCTCCTCCATGTCGTCTCTCTTCCGTTTGGTATCACGACCCCTACCCATCTACCTGTCCGCTGCAACAGAGGCTAAAGCACGCCAGCACAGTCCACCGAAAATCTCAAAGCGGTAACTTCGTTTGAGGTCTCGCCTCGACAAGGTCGCTGAATAGTCCGTGTCATAAGCCTATTATAGTGTTTTAATTGCATCCATTAGCGGTCCCTGCCTTCTGCTATATATTCTTCAACCCTGCACTTCCTCTTTCTTCCTCGTCAGCTTGCTTCTCCTTTCTCACTTCAGGCAACAGACACAGAAGATACGTCGACCCGATGGTCGGCTTTAACGGCACTGTTAACTTTAACATTTTCTGTCGCCAGCGACAGCTTTGGGAATTTCGATTCGACGCTAACGGTGGTCGATTTTAATTCGATCTCATCCTTTTTTTTATTTTTGAGGCTGCGTCAATCCGCACCGTAGACTGCGGGCAATAATACTTTGACTTTGGAAAACTTCTTGTACGAAAATGTTACTTATCTGACGTTATCGGGTCACAAGGTCTCGCTGTATGTCAAGTAATGATCATGTTATTGAAAAAGAAATGAGAAACAGAACAAATGTTACAACCGTCCCTCACATCGAATCGCCTGTAACACTGCGTGGGCTCGATAGACACACGTTTTAAACAACTTTGCAGAGTCAAATATTTATCGATTTAAGTTATGACAATAATTTAAAACAAAAGGAAAGGTTGTAAGCAATTATTGAGAATCGCAATTGTGGCAAATATACGAAACATTTTGATCGGTACATTTTTCACGTGCTTAATCCTTACACTTAGCATATCGCAAGCATTTTTCGTTCGGTTTCCTCGTGCTAGAGAATTCCTGCGCACCTGACAATAGCATTCTTCTTTACCTTCTTCGTCGCTAGATTCATTATTCCCCTTCGTATGTGTGTTACGACCGATTCTGACTATGCTTCGAATTTAAATTATAAATTTCGACTAACGAGACCCCTGAAACTGCCAAGTAGCGATCGCCATCGCTTGAAAAAAGGCCAGATTGAAAGTTAAAAAATAGAAAAGGCAACTACTTGTATTACAAATACAAGCAAATATTTGTATTAAAATTTGAATACAGTAAAAAAAAGTTACTTTAGTGTATGGAAAAGTTATTGTTTTCGCTATATACATGTTTATTGTGCATATGTATTGTCTAACATGGGCGGGTGTATTCCAAATTCGTGATAAATTCATTTTTCACCGTATATTCAACATTCGTGTTGACATCGATTACACGTTGTGAGATATTTCACCACCGTATGTGTTAGTTGGCCTCACAAAAGGCGATGTACATATACATATGTGCAATAAATTAACACTAGAACTACCGATAGCTATTTCTACCAAAACCAGTCAAAATGTCTGGTCTTTAAAAAATACGTAATAATAGAATATCTTTATATTTATTAATTTATTACTTTCTCACAGAAGGAATTCAATGTTATGTAGTACATTTTTGGTATTATTAATCCATCTGGGACCATGATCCCTAAAACGAGGCTTGACAAATTTATAAAATTGTAGAACCAGTTTGACTGGTATGGTATTTCTAGTGTTAGCATCTAGCGATCGATCTGGAATTTTCCTGATAACTGATATCATCATATCGAATGAAATGCAGTAAAAATATTAACCCTTAAAGTGCTATGGATGCATATATGCGTCTGGCGAAAGTTATCGGTGTAGACTAAGGACGCATATATGCGTCTGGCGAAAGCCATCGCTGTGGACTAAGGACGCATATATGCGTTTGTCAATTTTTCCCAGCACCTACGCAGAAGTAATACTATTACGTTTGTGTGAGATAAATATAAACGCGTTCGAAGAAACTGTCTTTTCTTTTTTTTTTTATTTAATACTTTGCATTCACAATTTGTCCAATTTGGACATTTGGTAGAATAATCGTGCAGGCGCAACACAATTATCAAGAAGAAAATGTGTTGTTTGTGTGAAAATAAGAGAAGGAACGACAGAAAATACGATATCGGATTATGTATCGATGATTGTTTTGAAATTTTTCACGCACAACTGAATTATTAACTTGTGTTATATTTACTAAATTTAGTTTTCTAGTTTATTGTTTTCTAGTTTACTACCCAAATTTTAGTTTATTGTAAATTTCAATGTTTATAATAAATAATTAATACTAAAAAATAACGCTCTTGAATCATTTAATCTCGTGCAAAAGAATTACTATAACTTATTACGATTTGCGCTTTGAATAGTCAATCAACAGAGTTCAGTATAGCGAAAAAGTATTCAGTCCACAGCGATCGTCAACGCTGGCAGCGTGCCGTCCGTACGGATGGCATAGGCTCCGAGTATTCAGCACTCTAAGGGTTAAAAACGTGTGACAAGTTGTACAAAGCAAGGAAACTGGCTAATTGGGGTTCAATAAACAGATTGCAGGACCCTTTTACACTTTGACTGGTATTGGTATAAGTAGCCTCGATATGAAATTATTTTGAGTTTGAATACATAAAAAGCAAAATAAAATTCATTATATTATTCTTTTAGTTATCGTTGCGAAAGTCATTACATCATTGCGGAAAAAATATAACGAAGTAGGGATTTTAAAATAAAATCGTAAAACCAGTCAATTTGATTGGTGTGGTAGTTCTAATGTTAAATAAAAATTTTCCACGATACTTACGTTAAAAAAAAGAACAGTTAGATTTCACGTTACATATACATAAATTATAAATTAATGCGCTGACAGATTTTAAATTGTTTGTAACGTTTATAACATCGTTGTATGTGGCACTTGTTAATATTTATCAGATCCATTAATTTTTCCTTATCAAGTTCCTAAAACGACGATTACATGTAGCGCTATTAATATAGTATAGCACTGCTAATAGCTTTAGCAATGTACTAAACTATAGTGAAAACCATATAGTTTACATTCATAAATTGCCCTTAATCTATAACTTTCGGACTGTAGAACCAAGTGGCGATACCGATAGCGCAATATATAGACTGATTATCGATATATGAGCCAATTTGACCGTGCCTAACTCTTAATAGAGATCTAAAACAAACATGATACCGAATCCATAATTGCCACATATTAAACGCAAACAGTCGTTGACCAAACGAATATATTACGTATTATGTATTATGCTATGTTTGACAAAGAGGAATTGTGATAAGTAACTGTGATATCACTAGATATAATTCGTTAATTAATTTATATTTATTTATTTATTTATTTAATCGGTAACAGTATTTATTCGAATATATTACCTTTATTATTCGTAATAGAAATATATTATACTGATAAACAAGTATATCAGTTTTATAACTGTAAGGAAAATAAATTGACAAGGTATACTTATATATAAATTTTAGTAAACGAATTTTTCAAGAAAATGAACAGTAGAAAATACATATCGTATACATATGGTTGGTTAATTTATTTCGGCAGAAATATGTCCATATACATTGTTAAATCAATATATCAATGTTAAAACTGTAAAGAGAATAAATTTCTAAAATGTATGTGCAGTTTGATAAATTAACCGTTGGAATAAATTTTATTTCAATAAAAAAATAATCGTCCCACATAGATCTTAAAATTAATCCTGTCGATGTAAAACATGAAAGCTCGTTTCCGCTTTTGACGGATATTTTTTACACGTGTGTTTCTTCCATTTCCAAGCGTAAAAATGATTAATTTTTGACAGTCAGTATCGTAAATGCTGTAAATCGACTACAAAGACAAATAATCTGTCGACTATAGCAAATCCTATCCGAGCATTTTTCGAGCATATGGAGCGATGTTCGTGGATTTTTATTCGCGCCAATGGCTGCATATCATCATCGTTGGAAACGTAAGTTAAAAAAATGTCACGTACAGGGTAAACGATGGTGTTGCGTTTCACGGAACATGGTCAGTCGGCGGGAAAAGTGAAAAGGCGCTCACGCGTGAGTACTAGTTACACACTTTTCCTACGAGATAACATCGCCAAGTTTGCGAGATGTATAGATTGCAAATAAGCCATTGTTCGCGGAGTTACGAAGACACGTTATTCTCAAACAAAAGCCTTTGATAAACAAATTGAAGACCTTGGCGCAGAAACCGGATAAGCGCAGATTTTGAAAGTTGTGAGAAACTGAATAAAATTGAATTAAATACGACTTGTTTAAACAGTCGCGCTTTTAGAAAGGCATAGTAAGACAAATGATATCAGAAATAATGTTTCTTACATTCTTGAAAAATGTACCTAGGAAATCTGTTCCGATACTTGGACTTGCCTGGTTCTTGTACCAAAATGTTGGCTCTTTGAAATGGAATATTTTGTTCCGTCGCGTCTTTTCTCTGCTTCACTTTCTTTCGTCTTCCAGTTTCGTCGATAAACCACTGACATCCGGCTGATCCTTTCTCGTTGCCACATATTTCCTTTCCAATGACTTTTACGACACTTGTTCGTCCTGAGATATTTTGAATCGATGAGAAGAAAGATACGCAATTAACAGAATACACAAAATGTTTGCTAGGCGTTCGAAACACAGTGGCTGACAGATCAATGCTACATTAACGCTATATTTTAAAACAAAAGTCACATCTTCTTAAAGATTACATTGCGTAGCTACAAAAACTGTTATGTCTAATTCTTCTACCAATCAATCGGCAATGTCTAAAACTTCAACAAGTACAATTTTTCTAAAAGGCGGATTTGTCTGGCTTTTGCACCAGAATCTTCAACTGTAGAAACCAAACTTGAACTAAAAAATGATTGATCGAATGTGAAATTTTGTGCAATTTAATACCGAAGATCTTAGAAATAGCTAATAAGCTGCACATAATTGTTTTAATGTAACCTGTTCGGGTTCTAATTTTCCAATAGACACAGTGAATCACATTGTTCCTAGCTCTCTTTTAATTTGATCATTTCAAAGAATCTCGTGTATTACAAACCTGTGTATTATGTAACATTAATTTTCTCACATTATGATCAATATGCTTTGTATCACAGTCACGTTGAAAATAATTTTTCAATCATAGCTGCGTTCCACTCAGCTAGCAAATAATCTCATAAAATCTTCGGATAATTTACTTTGTTCGTAATTTCATCTGTAAAAAATAAACCCCAGACGCCATAAGAAGTCACGCAGCTCCATACCATAACGCAAGCACCTCCGTACGTTACTTTAAACGGCTTCTTCCGGACTCTACTCAGTCGCTAAAATCTTCTCCTCTTAAAATTGTTCGACAGCTTTTTGCACTCACAATTTTATTACGGCATTTTACGCATATGTACCGTACACTTTTCGTCCGTATGGTGTTGCATTCTTTTTTATTTCTTAACAACTGCTCTTTCTTGCCAAGCGACAACGCTATCGAAGAATGTAAATAAACGGGAACTACGTATTTCGTTATCGAGATACAAAAGATGTATTAAAATAATGCAGTGCTGTGAATAAATTATAGATTCAAACACATTTCCTGCATTTTTTTCTTCGATATTTCCAAGAAAGCGCTGATCCTGCCTGGACACGTTAAAGAAAACTGTTTTCGTAAAGAATAAATTTAACGTTATAGGATGTGAGGAGATGCTACATGGCAAATTATTGCTTTTCGTAATCGAAATAGAAGAAAAGAAGACAGTTTTTCAGAAAGACAATTACCAAAACGTGGTTTCAGGATCGCGGAATAGAATTATTACCAGACCATAATCGAGTCCTGATTTGATCCTTTGTAGCGAGAAATATTTACAATCAGGAGAAGACACCTATAGAAAATATCGTTGAACTTTGGAAAAAGAATAAAATAAAAGAATATAAGGAAACTTTAAATAAGTTAGGGAATAGTGTACCTAACAGATCAATAAAAGTGAGATGAAGAAAATCCACTAAATATCGAATGAAAACGTAACAAAATTAACATTGAATTTAGGTTTGTTCATAGCCAGAAACACAACTTTAAAATAAAATTAAATTTTTTCCAGACGTCGAAAGAAGACAATATCTTGTATCATATTATAATATGATATTATATAAAAGAATTTTTCAATTCTTGTTTTAATATCACGAAACATCTAAAAATAGGGTTGAGTTTATAATTATTCACGGCACTGTATATATTTTATAAAAGTTTATCACACAAACGAGCAATATAACAAATGTTTTCACGACTTAAAAACAAATAGATATTTCAATTTCTTTAAACTTCATAAAATTGTAGATTCTATTGATAAGGAAAACGTTAAACAAATCCTTAAAATTCCCTGTCGTAGCCACGGCATTGAAAAATAGAATTCAATAACGTAAATTGCTTGGAAAAAATTTGTAAATGAAATGTTACGACATTCGCAGCTTGCAAACTTGAAAGAAACCACTTCCACCAGATAAATATTTCATTGTGCAATATAAAAAGAATTTCTGCTTCATTTGAAAAACAGAATAAATGGCGAGGCTTTCTAAATTGCTACATAAATTGCTCGGCAACAAGTGCAAAGCGTCTCTTCACTGCGTGCGTAGTCAACGTATTTCAATATACCAAACGACTGTTTGAGTAAAAGTAAATATAAAAAGAACAATAAAATAATAATAAAAAGTAAGTGTAAAAATGGCTGAAAAACGTGTCGATATCTAACATTATTTTCGGACGTTGTGCCAACCGGTAAAAACGATAGACAATGGGGCGATTCGTTATTGCATCTATTCACAATTATTTCCTGCGGAAAATCGGATGGACTACAGCCAGTTTCCATTATATTATCGACATCATTACAGTCCTGAAACTCATACAATATACGTATCGTTATACCCTGAAACTTAGACTTCCTCTACTGTTACAATATGCTTCGTACACTCGATATTAACTTATTACGTTGATGTGCATTATTCTTTAAATATTACGACGGATACTTGCATTTCCTTGCTCCGGGAAAGAATTTAAAGTAGTATTTCCTTAACACGTCGAGTCAAAAAGCTTTAGGTCAATTGCCACTTACAATGTGGATAAAAGACTATCTAACGTAGCGTAAGGTACCAAATTTGGTCGAAAGCTTTCTAGCATTTATCCAAAACTGAATCAATTTTTTAATTTGATAGAATTCGTATAATTGCAACGAGCGCTTGGTACCGAAAAGAAATTCATACAAATGGAATAACAAATATATAGGCTAAGGGATACGTTTTTCAGTTGATAAAAAACGTGTTCCTAATTTCGTTCCCTTAATTTTTGTAAGAAAATGTTTATATTATTCGCTTTTTATGCGCTCCAAATATGTTTCATTATAAAACTACATACATAAAACAAATCTTTTAATACAAGTTTTTTAGTCAGCGATGAACACAGCGTACATGTGCACAACTCATAGCATCATCTGAAACACGCGATGCGCCTAATCCACTGTTCTACCTTCGGATCGTTCGAAAATTGATCGTCAGCTATGAAACAGGCCACATTTTGATCTCCTTCGCTTTCACTCGATGACTCTATTCCGAATTCTTTTGTGAAAAACGTATTCGTAATTTCTTCCCCGGGTGTCTACGTAGGGGGATGGAATTAGTTAGACACAAAGACATTTTTTAATATAATTGTCAATTCTAATGGATAAGTAACGAAACGAGATGTCCATTTCGAAGTATAGAAATGAAAGCAATATACTACGTGTCACAAAAAATAGAAGTACGTAGTTCAACACACATGTAAGCAACGTACTACTCGAGAAGAAACAAAGCTTTGCAAAAGACTCTGGAAACAACGAATTTCTTTATTTTTGCCGTCACTTAACTAGCGGCATTTCTACTTTAAATTCCAATTGCCGTTTACAGACTGCATCATTTGACAACGAAGGATTGGTCATGGGATGACACTTGGACCACTTGCCCTAATTCCTACATCGTATCACGTTATAGAGAGCTTTTAGCGTAGACTTGTAATCGTGAAAATTCTTCTCTGCTGAATTAGCATGAAATTGTAATAAAAAGAACGTAACTCGTTACTGAACAATGAAAAAAATAATAGCAACTAGTGATTTACGTATCTTTTTGTCTTATGTATATAGTCTGTGACGCGAAAGCACAATGAATGCACGGTGTCTTTGTGAAAATTTATTTCTCGCTTAAAATGCACGTAAAAGCTTCTGAAGTATATACAAACCATTTATTTCCGCAAAAATGTATGAACAGATTTAGCATACGTATAAACTTGTTAGGAAAAGATTTTTCACTCTGGACAAATGATGAATTATATAAGAGGAACCTTACGAAAAACAGATGATAATACAAAACGTCCATCGGACTAGATATCGTATAATATTTCACGGAAAGTACTTTTAAATTGAATGAATCAAACGCGCGTTTGCAGCAAATGTTACTGCTTCCCCTTTAGAGCTACGTCGTGGAAGGTAAACGTTCGAATTTTCTGGATTTGATGGCCGTAACGAGGCTACAAACTTGACCGATTTTCTCCTAAAGTTTTCTCCCTCAGAGGTATAATTAGCTAACACCCTGGCAAAGGTCAGCCAAAGTACCGCCTATCAAGTCACAACTTGGATGTAAGTCGATATCGTCCCTCCCATGCAATTTCAAACACCTTAATATCAATTAATTCCTACCTCTTGTTAGTTAACCCCATTACTCCTCATAAGGAGTTTCGAAAACGTTTAGAAAAGAAATTATAGCGTAGCTGTAATCGCTTTACTTCTCTACACTTCATTTTCTACTAATTTCTCCGTCTATTTTCGATAAACTAATACAATTCTGTGCATGAACTTGTAATAGAAAAATATATTGAAATAAATAAAAGTATAAGTATAATGTATAAGTTTATGCTGATCCAGATCCTCACGCTCATAGTGTTACAATACAATAGAATCGATAGAGAGCACATTCATATATTTATAGCAAAGGACATTACCAAAAAAGTTAACCTTACAGCTGTAGCTAAAAGCTACAAGAAATATAAATAGAAATCTATTTATAACTCCTTTGTTTCTAGACTTTGTAATCCAAAACTGTAATTTATATTCAAGGGCACAATCATATGGACCTCTCCTTGTTTAGAATATTTTTTTATTCCACTAAATTCAGTTTTTTCTTCAAGTAATTACTTCAATAAACATCAACAAAGTGCGTACGTCTGAAGCTCTCTATTTATCACTTTGTGATTTCTAGCCACATGCAAAAGCGTGGAATATTCGTCGAAGACTTTTTAAACGGGACAAAATTATCGTCAAATTATGAAGAGTTAAGCGAAACAAGATATTTTAAATGGCGATTAAATTTCTATTTCAAGGAATTCAGCTTTCAGTAATTTGTAATTACAGTTCTACATTAATATAGGATACACTAGATCCATGAACTTCATAAGGATTTAATAATGATCAATCTCGATTTACGCTATAGAAATCAATTTCTCTCGTGATACCAACAGGCTTTTTGGTAATATAACTTTGTACTGGTAGGTTCCATCATATTCAAAATTACCTACTCCAAACTTTCTAACCTTCTTAAGCGAATACATTGAGGTAATAGGAATAACTTATAATTAGACTCGTGTCATTATCGCTTATCTTTTCTATATTCTGCATGAAGCAAGCCGAGCTGCGTTTACGCTACTTTAAATCGTGATTAATACTTTGAAAAGCTGTGCTTAGGTTCGCCAGTAATTCCATTTAATACCCTATATCGATAGTATATCGGTATATTAATATCAGTATGTTGATATTAATAACATATTAATATTACCTATTCGGTATATCAGTATCAGTGCATTAATATTAACAATATAACAATATATAATATATTCATACTATTAGTACTCTATATCGGTATCAACAACTTCTTTCCCAAAAAGGGCGTCTCAAATGATTCGCTTATAACAAAGGGAACCTTAGTCTGATTGAGGTTAGGTTTGGTTAAGTACATACGTTGAGGTTAGGAAATAACTTATAATTAGACTCGCGTCATTATCGCTTATCTTTTCTATATTTTGCATGAAGCATACCGCACTGCGTTTACGCTACTTTAAATCGTGATTAATACTTCGAAAAGCTGTGCTTAGATTTGCCAGTAATTCCATTTAACCAATTGAGTTCCAAGCAACGCGATCGCGCTGTTTACATTTTATGTCGAAAAGTCACACTACATTTGAACTCTACGGACGACTGACGGTATTTTGTATTTCATAGTTATCTCCTCAATAATTTTTATTGAACAAAACTTGAAATATTTATAAACTAATAATACATATATATAATAATATAAATGTGTTTCATAAAATAACAAATATTACGAGCGTTATTGCGCCGTCTGTTTCTCTTCGCAATCGATTAAAACAAGCGCTATCGCACTGCCCAGGAATTTTCGACCTTGTTTTTTAAAGACTCAAACGATTGATTAATATCCTACGGTATATCGGTATATTAATATCAGTATGTTGAAATTAATAACATATTAATATTATTTATTCGGTATATCAGTATCAGTGCATTAATACTAGTAATATAACAATATATATCTTCTTATTATTAATATTTTATATCGGTATCGGTAACTTTTTTACCAAAAAGGGCGTCTCAAATGATTAACTTATGACAAAGGGAACCTTTATCGGAGTGGAAGTTGTAAGCGTATGGTACAATACGTATTTATCATAATCGAATTCATTGATATAAAAGTCTACTTACAAACTTAAGCACGTTTCGTGCAACCATCTTTCAAAGCCACTTACCAAGGTAAATCTGGCGCCATAGCGGGCACTTTAAAATGCATTGCGAAAACTTGGGCGTCTACGAACCCCTTTGTTCCCAATCACTGCTCTATATAACAGTAACAGAACGATAACGTCTCTCGATAAATCTAACGTATTAACAACGACACCAAAAATCATCAGAAATAAGACAATTTCCTGCTAATATAGAAGCTGGAAAGAAGCGAAAAGAAATGAAATTTCAAAACTGTCTGACAACGGTGACTAAATCACTGACCGCAGTAGCTGTCTATAGGAATAAGCAAACCGAAGCTCCATCCGTTGCGTATACCGTTCATTCGAGTGCGTTTCGCGTGAAAGGACGGTTGTTCATCGATCACGCGCAGCTGCCGCCATAGCGCGAAAAATAGGGCCCGAGACACATGCCTTTTCTATCGTTTTGCCGGCGCCAGAGCATTGTCGGGGCAAATATATTTTCAGTATCAGTCTCCAGGGCTGCGTGTCACAGGAGGTGCGCCAGCCTGGAAACTCCACGCAATGCAAATTCGGCCACAGCAATCGAATTCTCAGGAATTTTGCCGGACGACCGTGCGTGGAATTAAATTTCGACCCTGGTCCGCGACACGCTATCGATACATGCCTTTTCTCTCTCTCTCTCTCTCTCTCTTTCTCTCTCTCTCTTTCTCTCTCTCTCTCTCTTTCTCTCTCTCTCTCTCTCTCGCCACACTTCTCGCAGTGAGCATGTCGACGTTCCCGTTTTATTCCGTGTGTCGCGCAGAGCGAAGAGCGCTTATCCTTCTTCTTCTTCTTCTCCCGGCCAGAGAAGGTATATATTTTAGGGGATCAGGAAGGGTGGACACGTCGGCCTAAAAGAGCCCAGCTACTTTCCATAGCAGGCGGCAACAAGATCGGGTTTCGAGCCGGAGCAAGACAGAGCGGCCGGAAGAAAGGGCGGAAGAAAGAAGAGACAGTCTGGCCATGGAAGAAGGAAATATGGAGGAGAAGCAGACAGAAATGGAGTTAAAAAGGTAGAAAGAAAACTCAGTCGGGCGGAAAGCAGAGGTAAGAAACGCGGAAAAAAGGGCTGGAGAGGGTGGAAAGTAAACGCGGAGGATGTGGGGTCGGAGATGGGAGAAACCGGAAGATACACCGTGTGTAAAAAAAAATGGGGGAGAACGAGGGAGATATGGATGAAGAAGATAGAAAGAGGGTGAGTGATGAAGCCACCTTGGGCTTCGGGGTATCGCAAAGAGCAAATTTCTACTGCCATTCCTGTCACTTCCGGACACGGAAACTCTGTCCGGAGTTCTCTCTTTAAGCGGGCAGCAGATGTTCTCTACGACATTCGCGCGCACCAGAACTTCTCTTCGAAGAGGAAAATGTGCTTAACTAGCCGTCACCACCCGATGCTGTCCGCCATTTCGACTGTCTCTCTCTCTCTCTCTCTCTCTCTCTCTCTCTCTAGTTTCCCTCCTGACCCTAAACAAATGATTCACTTCTGAACATCTCCGATGCAGGAACCTTCTGAAACTGAGTTTGACGAACTCTTTCTCTACCGTGCTGCAACCTCTTTTATCTAACGAACTTTATATTCACGCGTTACTCAAGAAATAGACTCTGAGAGATTTAAAGAACACGAGAACTTTGACCGAAGAAACGACACCAAAATCGTGAAAGTTGGCAGATTAATCGTTCCTTTCATTGAGATTTGCTGATATGAGAATTTTCATAGTCATTTTTATTATATACAATTATAATCGTTTAGTAATTTCGAGTAGTATGAACAGCAAACTTGTAAGACAGCCTTGTACATCGATAAATGGATTTAAATAGATTGTTGTTAAATGTAGTTCAATACAGGATCGACAATAGAAAATTTAGAACGATGCAACGCAGAAACTTACATCGAGGAATTGAAGAAGAATTTCTAATTCTTATAGCAGTATCTTCAATCGCATAATTTGAACATATAATCATAGAGATAAGACGGCTGTCAGTACATAGCATCCCACACCTATGTCTATTCTCCAAGTACATCCTCATTGTCGTAACCATATTCACGCAGGCTCAGTTTTCACCTAAGATATTTTAAGAGCCTAAGAGATTTTATCCGATTATTATCGTTATTTGAATAAAATACTATGCAAAACTAACGTTCAATCCTATGACTAACAACGTTTCGACAAGTCGACAACAGCTATCAGATGTAGAACTATGCAAACATTCCCAGAAACTTTCAGTAACTACTGCACCTTTTAATCGCCAAACTGCGAATGTGCAATTTTACATTCTTATGGACATAATTAAAGAAATGGGATTTGAATAGAAATTTGTTTCGTGCACTAAATATCACAATAAGTGTTCTACTTTAAATATCGTATATATTCTTGCATATTATATCAAGGAATTTTAAATTTCGCAAAACTGCATAAACATCCGCTGTTTATTTATCGCGTTCTAATCCCAAATACTGAAATTATTGTATACCATCTAGGAATTTCCACGTGAAATATTTTAATACAAGTTTTTTTGTGATATTTTTATACAATCGCGTACACGACTTGAACCTTTATACTCATAAAAACCAGCCAGCCGAGTGATCGACTGGGTAGCGCAAAGTTTATCAGCGTTTAAGTACGAAATAAACTCCAAACAGAATCGATAAATTTCCTGCCATAAAATATTATGTGCCGTCCATACAGTTGCTTTCCACCCTCCCTAGAAACTTCCTGGGACACCCCAACAACCACCAATCACATGTTTCCATTTACCGCTTCTGTGCCTCATCTTGCACGAATTCGACCAGTCAATAATCAGCGTAATGTAGAGTATGTAAAAATGTAAGTACAAAGTAGAATCGAAGACTTTGGTGCGAAAACCGGACAAGTGCAGATTTTAAAAGTTGTGGCAAATTGAGTGGAACTGAATTAATTACGACTTGTTTGAGCAATCTAATATTTTCGGGTTTAGAAAGGCAATAATGTGACCAATGATACAGGAAATTGTTGAGGTTGAGGTTGACTGATTGAAGAACGAGTGGATGAATTTGTAATAGAAAAATATATTGAAATAATTAAAGGTATAAGTATAAGTTTATGCTGATTTAAATCCTTACTCTCTTAGTGTTATTAGACAATGGAATGATAAGGAGCACGTTCATATATTTATAACAAAAGGACATTACCAAAAAAGTTAAGCTTATAGCGTTGGCTAAAGGCTACAGGTAACATAAATAGAAATCTGTTTATTAGTTCCTTTGTTCCTAGACCTTGCAAACCAAAACATAATGTATACTCAATAATAATATGCGTAATTGCAGTCTCCAAGTCACGGATACACATAAATAAAGATGTAGAGTTTCTCTTGAAGTAGTTGCTTCAACAGAAATGATGCTTTTTACGTTTCTGAAAAATATACCTAGGAAATTTTCGATACTTGGACTTGCTGAATCTTTGAAATGGAATATTTTGTTTCTTCACGTCTTTATCTCTGCTTCACTTTCTTTCGTCTTCCAGTTTCGTCGATGAACTACAGACGTCTCTCGTTGACACATATTTTCTTCCCGACGACTGATACGATTTTCGTTCGTCCTAAGACATTTTGAATCAGCGAGAAGACACGTAATTAACAGGATACACAGAATATTTGCTAAACGTTCAAAACACATTGGATGCCAGATTAACGCTACATTAATATCGCCATTCTTATGTTTAATTCGTATTTTAGGCCAATTGCGGGCAAGTCCTGGACATAGTCGATTCTTCCTCTCGCAGATCACGTTGGGTGAGTCCAGAGATTCTTATTGACGCGCTGGACTTGTCTAATTCTTGTACCGATCCACTGACAATGTATGAAAATATACAAATCTTCAACAAGTTCAATTTTTCTAAAAGGTGGACTTGCCCGATTTTCGCACCAAGGTCTTCAATTATTTGCTTAGAACCTAAGGTTCAACATCTTAAAACTCGGTCGTAAACTTCGCACAGAATGATCTATGTAATAATAATTATATTAATATTATAAGATATTATCCTCTTGCATATTATTTTTCTTTTTTTTTTAATTATTGAGCGTATTATAATTAATTCTCCGTGAGTATCACAAGCAAGTTAGACTGGTGTGATACAATAGCAAGAAAAGTAATTTTAAATTACTTGCAGTTGGCTTTTATGCGAACGAATATTCTATTTTAGTTGAATGTTAATCTATCGTTGGAGCGTTGTGTCTTTTTATTCTGCATACGTGTTCTGCGCTGTTCAAAAATGTATTATATCTTTTGAAAGAATGTGACGTTTCTCTTTCATTGGTTACGTAGCAAGGAACGTTTGTGATTGTTTTTAACGTTTTGAAGTCGTTGAATCATTTAACGTGTATTGAAATCATCGGAGGATTTCTATGTTACAATCGCTCGTTGTTCACCACGATCAAATCTCGTAGGTCTAAATGGACTTTGATATTGCTTTGTAGAGCAATACTATGCTCTCTAGGCCTCAGTTCAATTGTCTGCCGACATTTGGTAGAACTTTTCGGCTTGTAACTTCAGTTGCTTACACTTTGCTTTAACGTGTAGCTTCCACGTTATTTTCCTATCGGGTAGCGTATCCAGATACGTAAGTCTGTCATGGGTTGGAATTGCAGTGTTATTTATAGCGACTGGTGGGCAGCATGTTACGAGACACAGTTAGTCTTTAGTATAACAAAAGGACGAGGAAATATCGAGTATTTTAAAATTAGCAAGAAAAAAATATGAAACAACGAGAAAATTATTCGATTAGAAAATGATGGTAGAATTATTTCAGAGTCAGCGAAGAGATATTATACACAATGTCAGATAAATTTTCTTTTATTATTATTTCTGAATGTTTATTGCCACAAAAAATAAATTACAAATTACTGGTTTTTCTTCACATTAATTTATATAATTAATCTGCAGACTTGTGTAAAGCCATTCAAAACGTCGAACATAAGAGAATACAATAGAAACAGGCTTACAGTAAATACGAATTATTATAAATTGAATTACGAATCATAGATGATGACTGTGAACTAATTGTACAGGAAAAAATAAATTTTTAAAAAAGCGAGTATGAGGGGAAACATAAACATAAGCTATTCTAAGAATTAAATGCTATTGTACAAAAATATCGCGAGTCTGGGTTAAGTAAATGTATTCAACGATTCCAATCAAAAACTCTAAGATCCTTAATAGATGCACCTTGGTATGTTACCAACGAAACAATACAACGCGACCTTAAGATACCTACAGTTAAAGAAGAAATATCCAAATTCAGTAATAGATATAACATAAGAGTTAACAACCATCAAAACCCATTAGTTGCTCAATTATTTGACACGATGGATCAGATCCACAGGCTAAAAAGACATTACCCTCTAGATTTAAATGTTAGATTCAGCTAGAATCGAACGTACTATAATCACTTATTATTCCAGTTATATTACCACACCAGAATAATCTACCAGAATAATTTAGAATAATTCTTCCAAATAAAAAAAAAATAAATGTAAATACAAAGAGTATAATATTGAATTAATCCAGTGAGGGTCAATTTGATCCTCTGACTTGGCTAAGTAAAAAATTTCGATCGCGTTACAAATCAATGCATACAAAATACGATAGAATTTAGAAAGATTTGCATTTCGAAAATAACAACGGCTTTGAAAAAAGGATATTTTTAATTTCAATTATACCAAAGTAAAACCGATTGAAAATAAGCGCAGTATGGAAAACAAAAGAACGGGAGGAAGTTTGCGCTATGCGTTGCTTTAACTAAAAGAAAACAATATCTCCTGAGAAGTATTGCAAGAATGTGGAGAAGTTGAATGTGACAAATAAAAGAAGGCATCCAATCCTGACAAATAGGAAACGTATCGTTCACCGGCATGAAAATTCCAGATCACGTTTGTCTTCGATGACCAGACAGAAATAGAATGAATTCCGTTGGGAAATTTTGTCCAAACCTAATATCACTCAACTACTTGCAAAAGATACTTGCAAAGACTGCACAATTTCGAATTTTTATCTATTCCCATCGCAACAATAATTTCACTCGTTCGATACGAAGACGGTGATTTGCAAGTTTCCACTTTTCGATATATAGATCGAACAAAGAAAAATTAGATACTCATGTAACGCGAGAAATGTAATTCTTATTAAATGAACGCGTATATGAATGAACAAATTAAATGAACTTTGGCGATATCGCACAAAAGAGACCCGAACAGATCGTCAAATTTTTTTTATTATTATTTAATTTATACTTTACAATTTGTCCACCTGGACATTTGATAAATTTTTCTAACTTAATTGCTAAATAACATGTGGATGGCTACCCCCAACACGATACCATCTTCGAGTTTGATGATTTTATTTCTTTAGTGAAGTCAGTGGGGTGTTTTCAGATCGTCAAATGTACTATACATTTCCTATAAGAGCCATAAATTAGCGATAGAAAAGCCAACGGGTGTAACGAACATCCTGCGGGTCATCGAAACAACAACGTAGACAGTATCCCAGGATCAAAAGACAGTAAAAGCATGGCCACCTCTAACTTTGGTCCCAGCGACACCCCCAGCGACACCGCCGGCGATACCATCTCCATAAGAGCCAAACCCATAGTATTAGGTTGACAACTAAGTAATTGCGGATTTGTTCATTAGGTGGTATTGACAAAATCCGCAATCTCTTAGTTGCCAGCCTAATATATAAACCTTCCCAAAATCAGCTCTCGACACTCTCTGTTCCAACATTCTTGACCGTCACTGTTGAATTCACATAGTAAACTCTGCCAGCATATCTAAAGTCTGAATTTTTTTTACCTTGCACGTGAAACCTTTAAACCTACGCGAAATCATTTGAAGGACGCGAAGAAACGACCAGTGATTTCTTAATTTCACCACTCGCGTGTTTTCGACGTGACACTGCCATAGATCTCGTCAGTGCAAATTTCGTCTGGAATTTCCTAATATTATATGACAGATAAATAACCAGGAAATCTCGAGAATAAAAATAGATCGCAAAAGGATAAAAATAGATCATTTCTCGCGCTACGAAAAATCTCATTCCAGCAACGATAGTTTCTTCCACGCCATCAGCTTAAGTTCAGTGGCGTACAAGACAACTCCAGTCTGCTATAACAGAATAAGCCAGCTTTGTCCGCTAGTGGTGTACTTTCTCGTTTGATTAAGTGTTAAACTTCAAAGCAAATCGGGAACACGGCATGTCACGAACATTCGTAGATGCACGGTGCGGCGTAATTAAAAGGCCGACTCGAAAAGAGCATAAATGTTGGAGCGCGGCAAGAGTGACCCCTTTTTCCATGGCAGAGTCATAGCTCGGGTTAGCAAAAATTATGCGTATCAAGCGTAATCGGGCGTGGAAAGGGGAACGGGGACTAACAGTAGGTTAGCACTCGCTTTTTGCGACCCTCGTACTCCGAGACCCTAAACAAAGCTCTCGAGCGGCAACCCTTCCTCGAGCTTAATCAAGTTTGCTCGTAACTAAAGGTTACGAGCGCATACTTCGAACGTTCAAAATGGAAAGTAGCTTTCAAATATCGCCGTCACCCTAATTTTTACGCAAATACTTTGCGGAACGTTTAATCTACGATGAACGACGCATAAACGTCGTATAGCGTGTCGTTGAGTGGTTATCGTGCATAAAACGATGATCTCTAGAGAGCATTCGTCGTTGGATCTTCAAACGAGAGTTGCGCTAATTATGTTTGCACGCGATAGTCGTAATATCAAGAGTATTTATTATGTGAAACTATGTTACAGCAGTATGTATGTATATGTATGTATAACGCTATATGTACGTATACAACTATGTATGTGCATATTGCGTATATATTTGAAATATGTAAATGTTTAAAACTGTATAAAATTATTTATAAAATTAGTTATTGATATGTAACTATGTGTATATCACATAGAACAAGTAAACGCATAAGTAAATATATTCCCGTCTCTGGAGCATTAATTATGTTTGTTGGTTAGAAGATGATATAAACAGAGTATAATGCAAAAAGAATATCCTGTAGCAAATGTTTGAGTAAATATTATTGCAATATTCTTATGTATGAGTACATACGTGTATTATATTGTAGGAATGACGTGTACGAAAATGCTTTATGCAACATATGACCAGAATTAACTTAAAGATCGAGGAACAAAGGCACACAATATCTACGTGTAAGTGTCATCTATTAGCGGTCGATTTTAACAATAGAATATATACAACATTTATAATTTATAATTTAGAATTTTACAATTTGTAATGTATATTTCATATACTATTTACGAAACAAAATACAATAAGTGAAACATTACACACAAATATAGATTCATATCCAAACAAATGATAATTTGGAATATGAAATTCACTGGGACTTTAAAACACGGAACATATGCAAGAAGTCATATTTTATGTAAAATTGTTAAATACACCACACAATCGGAAGTCAGCTTCTAGATCAATGAATCGTGCCGCGAAATTAATTTGACGTGAGAACACGGTCGAGAGGAGTTCCCTACGCCATCGTATTCATGTCGCAACAGTTAGTTTATTACACACTCCGCGCCTCTCTTTCTACATCGAATTTTCCAGCCGAACATCTCGTTTTTCACTACGACACTCCACACTTTCGATCGATTTCACGTTCATCCGATAACCAATGACAACCGAATCTTTCGAATTCCAATATCTTCACCTACCGAAACTTTACCAATCTTCACCTTTTTAAAAAAAAAACTTTTGCTCTAAATAACAGCTTAAACGTATGCATTGTTACGCAATTCGATCGTTTCTTTCATTAAAATTCAAATCAAATTTTGTTTGTTGTATGAAATTAATGCTTCGGTAGAGTAAGCTGGCCAAATTTCTTCCACCGAGGACTTTTTTAATATACATCGAAAACAAATCGATCGTTTAACGTAAGAAAATTTGTATAATTACATCGAACGCTTAGTAACGAAGATCTATAATTGATATTTTATAAAAGTTCATACAAACGGATAGTTGATAAACCACGTGTTCCTAATTTCGTCCTCTTTCATTCTAAAACTATATATATAAAATCATATGCAAATTTGTTAGCTTGTGATACATATTTTTTTTATTATTTAATTTGTACTTTACAATTTGTCCAGCTGGACATTTAGTAAATTTGTGACATATATGTGCACGGCTCATGGAAGCGCGCGGTTCACCTAACCCAATTTCTGCCCTCGCATCGTTCGAAAATTGATCGTCACGGACGACATTTTGATCTTCGCTTTCGCTCGACAATTCTATTTCGAATTTCTTTCTCAAAAAAACGCGGTCCTAATTTCGTCCTCGGCTATCTATCTACAGAGAGACGTAATTAGGTAAGAAAGATATTTTTTAATTAATTGACAATTCTAATGGATAAGTGACAGTACGAGATGGCCACTTCGCGATGTGAAAACAGAAGCAATATATTACATGTCACTAAAAATAGATAAATTTAGCTAAAATTACGCACTTCAGATGTTGAAATACGACTTCGAATACTAAGAGATAACGTGATGTTCTAGTCGGGTAAAAACAGAACGTTTCAGAAGACTGTGGAAACGAGGAATTTCTTTGTTTTTGCCGTCACTTTACTAGCAGCGTTTCTATCTTAAATTCCAATTGCCGTTTACAGACTGCATCACTTGACGACAAAAGATTGATCAGCGGACGAAATTTGGTCCACTTGCCTTATAATCGCGATGGTCGAGTCGCATTACGATGTTGATGAAACTTCAAAGTGTTTTATGTATATAAGACACATAGCTGATATATTCGTAAAGAGTTTTCACGAATATTTGAATATTTTCATGAAAGGCTGTATAACGTAATTACGAGATTACGGTTTGCATGTAGATTTATCTATAGATCTATTAACGCTAGAACTAGCACACCAGTCAAATTGACTGGTTTTACAATTTTATTTTAAAGTTCCTACTTTGTGTTATATATTTTTTGCAATGATGTAATGACTTTCGTAACGATAACTAACAGAATAATATAATGAATTTTATTTTGTTCTTTATGTATTCAAACTCAAAATAATTTCGTATCGAGGCTACTTATACCAATACCAGTCAAAGTGTAAAAGGGTCCTGCAATCTATTTATCGAACCCCAATTAACCAGTTTCCTCGTTTTGTACAACTTCTCACACGTTTTTATAATTTTTACTGCGTATCATTCGATATGATGATATCAGTTATCAGGAAAGTTCCGGATCGATCGTTAGATGCTAACACTAGAAATACCATACCAGCCAAAATGACTGGTTCTACAATTTTATAAATGTGTCAACACTCGTTTAGGGATCATGGTCCCAGATGGATTAATAATACCAAAAATGTGCTACATAACATTGAATTCTTTCTGTAATCAATAAATATAAAAATATTCTATTATTTCGTATTTTTTTAAAAGACATTTTGACTGGTTTTGGTAGAAATAGCTTCGTGTTAACGATCGGTAGTTCTAGTGTTAATACTTGAAAAACAGTGAATCATATTAGTCGATCTTTTTATGGCTACATTTTATGGCTAATTAACGGATAAATTGGCGGCCGCGTAAGCCCGTATTTTAACGCAGACCTACGTTTCTGTACAACACGCTATAGCAATTTCAAGTTAATGCGGATGCGATTAGAAAGATAATTTTCTAAATACCGTCGAACCCGTCAGCCATGAATATTCATAGGCAAATTAAACGACGAATCGAACGACGATAACAAAAATTGACCACCCTCGTGGATTTAATTAATTCTGCATCGAGATAAACTGTACACTCGCTGCCTTACCGAAACGTTACACGCCACGAAAGACGTACACGTACTACGTTTTCAAGTATATCGTAGTATAGATACAACGCATAATCTCGGTCTAAGCCACGGTAAGAACCAGCCAGGACCAAGTGATAATGTCTAAAACCGAAGAATTAAAGCACTGTCGCCGAAACGCAACAAATCCTGCTCGCCAACACGTAAGTACACCGCGCTATTGTAATTCCTTGTCAACGAAGGAAATTGGAACAGCTTCTTCCTATTCTGCTCGTACTTTATCGAGCTTAAAACGGTGTGTCTTCGTGAATGGAATTTTAAATTCGAGAAACGTGGCTTAATTTACGTGACTGTTATTAATTGCTTGGCTCGATAGATTGATTGGTTTATGAGCAACTAGACAATTTAGCGAGACAAGAGAGAACTTGACGCTTCGAAGGAAATTATTTTCTTTTCGCACTTTGACATATTTCTTTTCTGTTGTAAAAAAATGACGCGTACTTTCTTCGTTGCCTGATGGTTAAGTTACGAATATGCTATATTCGATGATATACAGGGTGGTTGGTAACTAGTGATATAAGCGGAAAGGGGGTGATTCTACATGAAAAAAGAAGTCAAAAATATAGAATAAAAATTTTTCATTTGAGACTTTGTTTTCGAGAAAATCGACTTTGAATTTTCGCTCGGTACGGATGAAAGAATGGGCAACATTTTCAGCAATTTGTAATAATAAACTTTATGATTACTTCATATTATTTCATTATTATTCCTAATCTTCCGTTACGGCAAAAACAAACTTAAACTGCGATAATATCCATCGAGACAACGATCTACAGTGAGATCCGTTATAACGAGACGTGATAAAGTGCACGCGTACCGAGCGAAAATTCAAAGTCGATTTTCTCGAAAACAAAGCCCCCAACGAAAAATTTTTATTCTATATTTTCGACTTCTTTTTTCGCGTAGAATCACCCACTTTCCGCTTGTACCACTAGTTACCAACCACCCTGTATAAATATCGTTGATACTCTGTCGTTGAGTAAAGTAAGTCAGGTGAATTAATTGATTGTAGTGTAAAATTGAAATACTGTTGAACAATCAACATACAGTTATTTATGAGTCACTTGTTTTTGCCATATACTTAGGTGCAATTTTATATGCAATTTTCCTTGTTTCGCTTGTATGAAAAATTTGAGCAAATATAACTGCATAGACAATCCAACAGCATTTTCCATAGTACGCCAATTATTATTTCCTTGCCAGATTTTAATTCCTTTTGATTCGCGTAAAATTTTTAAGCGTCTTTGCTAAAAATATTTGTCATATTTCACTGAAAACAAGGAGAATTTTTAAAAAATATTGATTATAAATGGTCCACTATATATATCACTGTATTACTCATTAAAATTATCTCTAATTACGATTTAATTTCCTACAGTTGATATTCGATTATTGGGAAACATTTAATACAAGAAGATTAGAAAAGAAAGCTAGAAAATAGGGCGAAGATAAAATGATTATTATGCATTAAACTGGCAATAAGAATCTTATTCAGCATCGAGATAAGAAAGATTTCAAGCTACGCTGGTTAGAATCAATGTCTGATGCATTCTTGAAATACGTACATAGGATATTCCAGTACACAAATTCTTAGAATGCTTGAAATTTTATCACGGAGGACAATAATGTGATCTAAAATTATTTTTGCACTGATAATAGAAACACCGCATATAATTTTTATGTTCCGCGTTAAATTAAATACAATTAGATACTTTGTTTGTGAATCGGGCAAATGTAACTGCTGCATCGTGTAAAAAATAAATGTTTACAATTTTCACAAGTATAAATAAATCCAAAGTAATTCAAAATAATCAGAAAACAAATCTTGAAACACGTATGTCGCAGATTATGTTTCCATAACCACAATCCAATGCCACATCCATCGATTGTATCTAAAACGCCGTGTATTGGGTTGGCAACTAACTGATTGCGGCTTTCGTCATTATCACCTAATGACAAATTCCGCAATCACTTAGTTGCCAACCCAATATTCTACGAATTAAGCTCTTGCGAATATTTTATTTCAAAATATTCCATTAATTAGGGATACATTGTACGTATTTCGCACAAATTATGAAAACAAAATGTCCGCAATTGTATGCTCGTTTCTGTCATTATCACCTAATGACAAAAACTGCAATCACTTAGTTGCCAACCCAATATTCTACGAATTAAGCTCTTGCGAATATTTTATTTCGAAATATTCCATTAATTTAGCGATACATTGTACGTATTTCGCACAAATTATGAAAACAAAATGTCCACAATTGTATGCTCGCTACTGTATATTTACGGAATTGAAGAGCGCTCATAAAAATCACTGCAAGTGCCAAGAAACAAGATTTTCAGGAGGAACGAAAGCTCATGCATCAACGTAGTCCAAATTTATAACAAAGAAAAGTGTATCTGTGGAAAACCTCGTACGTGCTAGCTGTTAGTTGTAAAGAAAACTCAATGTTCATGTTCGTACATTTAGGCAGATGGCATAAACAAATTCCGAAAAACGATTAACTACTAAGAATCGAAAATTTCTTACAGACAACATTGTAAGTGCAAAAATTTAAAAATGTTGTTTTTTTATCGTATAATGTCATACAATGGGAAAAGTGTATAGAATTTAAGAGCAATCTCCGTTTGTAAACAATTACTAATAGCGTTAAAAAAATATCACCTCTGTACAAAGCAATGTAAGTGCCATTAAGCGATAGACGTGTTCAAACATATGGACATTAAGTATCGTCAATTTTCTAACAATTCTTACCTGAAACGTTATAAAATGTACATTTGTAACAAAAATAAAATATATTTTTTGTTTTTATGCAAGTTGTCTAGGAACAAACAGGATTGGTATTTAGTGCTCGCGAATTTAAACGAATGGCACGTTCAGTTTTCTCTGCAACCAAGAGGTGACATATATAGATTTTTCTATAAATACAATGCTTTTCTGATGAATCTATATTAATGCAAAAAATAAAAAAATATTGTGATACACTTAATACTTATTGTACGCTTAAGATTTTGTACTAATTAAAACAAATGGAATTTCTAAAATAATTTTAAATCAAAGAAGCTTTTTCTTGTTCTAAAAAATTTAATATTTGGCATTTACAACGCTGTCTACAAGAAATTTCCAATTAACTGTGAATATAAGCGCTTGTTGACGCTTATATGTTTTCAATACAGGCGACGTTGTAACGCCATCTTCTGATATTATTAATAAGGGACATTATCGATTATGTTAAGGCATATTAAGAGCATTATTAATTATTAAACTATTCAGAAAGGGAAATTGCTCTGAGATTCTGTACCGCGGTATTCTCATTAGCAGGTAGAAAATTTTCCAATAGAAGGACAAAATTCTTCAATTTTCTCACTTGCAGTGTTTTCTACGAGCACTGTTCAATTACTATACATTTGTTAAGGTAACGCTATTTTCTCTCAGTACATATAATTAACGCCGATAAAATTTGCAGAATCATCAGGCAACGAAGAATCGCGCGTTGCATAATTGAAATTTCCTTCTTCGCTGTACATTTCCTACAATATCGAAACACACATTCAATTACTATATGACTAATTAAATTACACATGACGATACCGAACGTAAATTGAATATTAAAGATAAAGTCACAGCTTCAAAGGACTATCAACCGCAAATTAATTCATACAAAGTTATTAACTATCGTGCCGTTTCTAAATGGCATAATAATAAACACAGACATAATATACAAATTCGTTGCTCGGACGCGAATTAAACAATGTCTCTAGATAAACGTCATTCTTTAAATATCCATCAACGGCGACAGCGATATCGCCGTGAAATTAATTAAAACAGCAATTCGTTTCTTCGGGTCTTTGTTAAGGATAATTATTGCCAGCGCCATGTCCTCGCGATAATTTAATTTTCGAACCGATTGAAAATCGAATACCGAGAATCCGACGTAAGTCATTCATCCGGACGTCACGGCGAATCATCGAGGGAAATGAACTGTAATCGAAAAAAGGAAAGTGAATGGGCAGCGGGACTGTTCGAAGATGTCGGTCGCGGTCCGCGAAAGACAAAGAGAATTGCTCGTATCCATGACACAGCTCGTAACCTGTACGACGACACGAGCCAGAGTGCCCTTCGTTGAATTTCCCCCGAGAAAATCACCTTACCCTCCAACCTCGATCTTTGTTCTCGTAGACAGGAATGAAATATCTATTTGCATACGAGCACAGATCTTGCTGCAGACTCGGAACTCCGCCGGCAAGGTAAATAACGATCCGAAAATCGCGCTGCGTTCGATCGACGATAGCATCGTCGTCGAGCTGTCAGCTTTTTCTAGTCCCGCGCGTATCCAGTCAGACTAAAAGTATAATGCCGCGCCGATACTCCGGCGAAATGCCACACGGTGAAAAAACAAGCGAATTTTTATTTCGCTCTCGGTCCAACTATTTTCACTGCGATACAACCGAATGAACAAACTCTCGCGTAAACACGATCGATACCTTTAACCGGGTTATGTTTCTTTCTACGGATTACAAAGCGGAATTTCGTCTGGAATAATTTTATTCTGTGAAACACGGAAGTATTGTTTCACCGTTTAATCGGTCTGCCTGTGTTAGAATGTAGTCAACGCGTTCGGATAAAAATGCTTTTATAATTTAAGGTGGGGTAAGTACGGTTGACTATGAGAATTCTAGTCTATCGTCCGGAATGAGGAGAAGCAGAGAATTTTCCCTGACCTCTGACAGTTGATATCTGCCGTCATCAATACGCATATGATATTTTTTACAACTCTTAACGCCTAGCCAACCGAATAGGGAGATCTCCTCTCCGTAAAGACGAGGGAGAAATGTCCTCCCTTTTTGACTTTTGAAACGCGTTTTCTTTTTTTTTTTTTTTGTTGTTATTATCAGTTATCGTTTACCTGGAATTGTTCCTAATTAATTGAGCCACTTTTTCTGTTTTTATAAAGTACAGTATATAATAAAATACAGCAATCTAATAGTGTTAAAATTAATTAAAAAGTTACACTATCAGTTATGACTAAATAGAGTTATAATCGAACGATATCACATTGTAAAAATATACTAAAGTGCATTATGAATTTCTAATTTCACGTTTAAGTCGTGTTACTTATCTTTAGTCATCTTTAATATTTGCAATCTCACCTATATTTTTATACTTTTAATTTGATTTTATTTGTATAAACAGTATGTGAAATGGTTAAATAAAATCATTACCGCAAAATATAATTGACCATTTACATAATTTTTAGACTTCTTTGTTTTTTAAGTGGTGAATATTAATCCCCGATACTTGGAAAAATGGACAGCGTACAGATTGCAAGTCCGAACGCGATGGAAACGTATAGCACGCTGTAGGCGCGCACGATTGGCTGAGTGTTGAGTCGCTTACGTTTTGGAACATTTAGAATAAAATAGGCCAACTATCGGGTATTTATTGTAACCATAACTGGATACTCTTTTTAGCCAATTATTTGAAGCCTCGTTCAAATTAGTCAAATGTGCGAATTCAAGCAACTTAAAACCATCTTAACAGCGTGAACCTGTTATTATTATTTTTATTAATTATTATTATTAATTTATTAATAATTTGTTAATTATTATTAACCTTCTGTCGGCGATATAGGTCGTTAAGGTCCAGACGATATTTTTATCGTTTATTTTCTTTGACGCGAAAGTGTCGAATCCCGTGACTCCCGCATTTAAGGAAACTTACACCTACAGGGCTTTCATTGCCAAAATATCGCTTACTTGGTTCAATTCAGTTCCGAATACCACGAGGGTAAAATGAACATTGTGCCTTCAGCGACTCGTATTGTCACCCAAGTCTTTTACTAAGTGAGTGAACTTTTTTATATGAATATCTTTATTTTGGTATGTATACTAATCTCCTGGCAATCGTCTAAATAGCAATGTCTGGTATAGCTCCTATGTTTGTCACACGATAGTAAGAAAGAGATACGGAGCCTTTCTCTTTCGCCGCGAGTCTCAGATTATATTGCAATGAGAAATAATTATGCTTTTCCATGGATTAACAAATTCCTTTATATCTTTCCCAAAGATCATAGTCTTGCGGGTAAAATTGTACAATAACTTTCTTTAATATTTGTTTAATACAAAACTGTGTACCTTGAAACAGATTCCCATTTTGACATAACTTCCCATCAAATTTTTATTTTCATCGCAAAATCGTTTGAACATTTGGCTAAAGTGTTACTTGTATAGTAAATTAGAGACCACGATAAGTACTCTGCAATTTCTTCAGATTTTTTTGAAGTCCGAAACGGTAAGAAATTGGGCCAGGGACTGAAAGACCCATAATGCCCTGTCCATGTTAGTAAAAACCGTATTGTCAGCGGAGGGTTAAATTTGTTAATTTGAAGTATATACGTGTGTATATATTCTCTTCCACTTTGTGTCTCTACGCTTGTCGTCATTAATCAAATGACTTGCAACTATTCCGCTAGTTATTTGGCCCCGTTATTTTACTTCACTTGGAATATTGTTTCAAGTGAAATTGAGATACTATCGACTATTCTTTGAACTGATACAGACGGATGCCAGTTACATAATGTAATGCGGTATTTGTCGTTTCCTGCTTAGTTTCATCTTATTTAACTGACTCGGCACTGCACATCGCCTCTGTCCTAGAAGAAATCAGGCAATTTTCTAAGAAACGCAAAACCAGGGTCGAATCTCACGAAAATCATCCAGTGGGAAATTGTTATACCACTGCAGTTAGAAGGCTGAGATGAAAATACCCTTTAAATTTAATATAATTTCCAGCTTAATATAATTTTGCTCTCATCGTACAAAAACACTACTACTGTAAATATCAACGTTCAAGTAACTCTTGGAGCGCTTGTCGCTCAAAGTAACCCAAGCCACAAATACACTTTGTACTATATATATGTCGGAGATGAAAGGACACCGGAGCTTTTCCTTTGGAATTTTAGGAAAATTCTCTAATACTTTAGGCTAGATTCTATCATAGCCATAATTAAGCAATTGTTGTCATTCAATCCGATTGTATTTGTTCGAGATTTGTGATAGTGGGATTGGGCTTGAGGTGACACAACTGGTCGCCGAACGTAGCCACGGTCACGGGATGGATGTTTTGCCTGATGGAGCTGTGGAGTAGCTGTATGGTTCTCGCTAGAAACGTGGTTGTGGCGGCATACGGCCTCGAGAACGGGCCTAGCCACGTGTGATTTTGCCTCGGAGGTGTTGATATAATGGGACACACGTTGTATTAATAATCAAACTCCAGGCAGAAATTGTTTAGCAACGGCGATTGCAACTTTTTCGATGCTTCCAACCAGTATATAACAAACGAACGCAATCGTAAAGAGAGGAAAGCTTTCGTCAGTCTATTATTCGTGCGATCGCCTTGAAAAGTTACATATCGAGCAGTATATACCTAGCGTCCCAGCAAACGTATTTTGTGCTTCAAAGTATTCTACGTTTAGTAAAGAGTTATCCCGTTGACTGTGGATTCGTTATTGAACCCAAGAACATTGTCAATAGCATCTCAAGTGTCTAATCACCACTGTTATTCGTCAAACTTTATAAAAAGTCATATTTATACCTGTAAATATAATCTCTGTTGTACAAAACGATGGCTAATTCAAATGAAGATTCGTTACACGCCCCTAAACCTTAAACCTAATATTGTAGGATCTTATACTACAATTAGTTTATTTACAATAAATGGATTAAACAGATGTTGGTTAAACAAGAAATGATGGTTGTTTAACGTAAACTAATTGCAATAACGTATTGTAATTAAGACAACTAGATAGTTAATTTGCAACTCTAATCACCACGGATTCAACTCTCTCTCAACAACGCTATCACTACAACGCAACACTATCTCGACAACGCAATTCACACTCTCTGGCTTCTCAACTCACAATGACTGTTTATTGTCACAATGAATTCGTTTATCGTCCTTTAGCAACCCCTTGTCTTTTGTCTTAGCCCTACGTCTTTAGTCTTAGCCCCACCACGCACATGTTCCACAAACGCTTGTTTATAATTCGCCCGACACCCCTCAGGTCCCTCGTCCACAATACCACAATATAATTTGTAAATATTATGTAGATAATAGGTAGAAATCGATATGGGATTGTTGAAGTGGGTCTCACTTGTAGGAAAACTCTACATCTTCTCTAGTGTTTAGTTTTTGGCACAACGATTCTCTTTACAGCAGCTTTTTTCGTCTCTATCATAGTACCGCGAAAAGATCGCCGACATACAACAATGTCAACGATAAAGCGCAAATGCGGACAACCCGAAAGGGTCGGAAAAATTTAATACGGACATCAATATATTTCCGCACCGCACCGCAGTCGTTGAAGTTCAGTTAGCCACCGGAGAGCCAACAGTGAAGAGTTGTTAATTGAGAGTTGTTATACCACACTACTGCATTAAGTTCAAGTTAAATAATCATCATTTTTTTGTTTAATCCACCGTAATACAATATGTCCATCTATCAATAAATTATCATATAGGATAGAAACCATTGGAAATCCTATTTTCTAGCATTTTTGATAAAGAAATCCTATAATACATTCATCCACACGTTTACTCTCTCTATTCCGAGATATAAAACCTCAACAGGGATTATAAAAGAAAGAAATTTGACTGTCTTGAATCAGCTGAAATCTAGTCGATTCTATCAAATGTACCTCAACTTAATATTTTGAAAAATTCTTTGTCCATAAAATTGACGATTCTTTCTTTACCTTTAGACTCGACACACGTTTTAACGATAGAAAAACGCGATTAGATCGAAAGATGTCTGTTGAACGTAACAGAGTTAAGATACGAATTCCGATCATTTGGAACTCGCTTGGAACCAGGAGAAACAAAGCTTCCGTGGGACAAGGCCTTCCTCGTTCCAGGAACACGCGTAATTCCCATTGTAATTTCCATTTACAGCATCTCAGCAGAACCACGTGCTCCGTGCGTTCCTCTATCCTTATGTTCTGTAATCATCCGCGAATAATATAATAAACTATATTTCTTTTTTAACAATCTCCACCCGTGTGTCAGACACGCAACGCATCGCGCCGAACAAAAACACGAACCTCGAAAAACAAGATGAAATGTAACCAGTGATGCGCGTCGATGCTGCACCGTTCCATTCTACACAGCACTGTTATCTGCCGTTTATTGTGCTCTCCTTCCAGCAACCTTCCATCCGTACAAATCCATGGGTTAATTAATTAGCTTTGCAGTATCGTGAAGTTGCATAAGTGAACCTTAACGTTGCAGGCACGTTGATAAGGCAGACGTCTTAATTAATGAAGAAACAATATTGCTAGCGCCGCGTTTCTTGATAGCCGATTTAATTGTATGTATCTCGGTTTACCGGCAGCTATTCATGACCAAGAGGCGCAGTCGCTGGAAACTGTCGTCTCGAAACCTATAAGTTACGAGAATGCCTCCTTCCTGCTATCAATCTCAAAGCAACGCGCGCCAATATCAAGCCGACGGAATTGTTCTGCTCGAAACACACACAACAAGACTGCGTACGTATTCCCAAAGCTTACAAAATGAGCATAAAGGAGGCTACTTTTGGGTATTTTAATTTTCTAATCACATCAACTAGAATGACAGAACTAGAATTCTTTAGAATTCCACTTTATTTCGCACTTGGTAGCCTCGGATAAAAGGAAGACAGATATACTGGCTAACTAGTCGAAACTCAGCGTAGAAAATAAACTAAAAATCTACAAAACGATAATAAAACCAATCTGGACGTACGGAATATCGCTATGGGGGACAGCAGCAATGAGACACATAAATAAACTAGAGTTGCTACAATCGAAGATACATAGAACAATAGTCAACGCCCCATGGTATGTCTGAAAGGAAGATATAAGCAAAGACTTGAAAATACCAACGGTCAAAGAAGAAATCGGCAAGTACGCAGAAAAATACAAGGAAAGAACGGCAACACATCCAAACCAACTGGCTGCTGAAGCGAGAAAAACTCTCATACAAAGAAGACTAAAAAGAAAACACCCCACTGACCTCACTAAAGAAATAAAATAGTCAAACTCGAAGATGGTATCCTGCTGGGGGTAGCCATCCACATGTTATCAATTAAGTTAAAATAAGATAAGTTAAATTAAGTAAAATTTACCAAATGTCCAGCTGGACAAATTGTAAAGTACAAATTAAATAATAAAAAAAAAACTTGGTAGCCTGACTCGGGATTTCCGAAAGGTAATTGGAAAACGCGCGTGGCAGTACAAGTTGCCGAAGCCTATAGCCTGCGGGAATACCGTGACCTTCTCAAAAAAGCGAATATCTCACGGAAGTTCAGGCCCAGTCGTGCAAGAAGATGCATCACGAGCGCACAGAAATAAGATTCTAGTCGATCATCGATCAGCAAGAATCAATAGATCCGTTGCAACCACCGAAAATTTGTGTGAAATCGTTAATCTTACTTGTGTTTCACTGATGTTGTGAATGATCATTGTTGACCCAGTTCAAGGAAAACTCCGCATCTTTTCTAATGTTTAGTTTTCTTAGTCCTCGAAGCCATTTAGTATTGTTTAGCAATAAATCAATTGGAAGGGCCTTTCAACCTCATAATTTTCTAGGAACATAATTTTCTCTTGCATAGATGATGCAACGGGGTACAGACAGGCCAGTTTTCGGAATTGTACAAATACCCATAGACCTATAGTTTCAAAGTTCTTTCGTAAAGTAACGCTGTCATCGTGCAGATCTGGGCTAGCATACACATTATACTTATACTTACTAAAACTATCACACCAGTCAAATTGACTGGTTTTATAATTTTATTTTAAAATTCCTACTTCATGTTATATATTTTTTTCGCAATTATGTAATTCGCAATTTTGTATCAAGGCTACTTATACCAATATCAGTCAAAATAACTGGTACTTGTCGAAGTGTAAAAGGGTCCTGTAATCTGTTTATCGAACCCCAATTAACAAATTTCCTCGTTTTGTACAACTTTCCACACGTTTTTAAGATTTTTACTGCGTATCATTCGATATGATGATATCAGTTATCAGGAAAGTTCCGGATCGATCGTTAGATGCTAACACTAGAAATACCATACCAGCCAAAATGACTGGTTCTACAATTTTATAAATGTGTCAACACTCGTTTAGAGATCATGGTCCCAGATGGATTAATAATACCAAAAATGTGCTACATAACATTGAATTCTTTCTGTAATCAATAAATATAAAAATATTCTATTATTACGTATTTTTTAAAGACCAATCATTTTGACTAGTTTTGGTAGAAATAAAGAACTCTCTCTCTCTCTTACGAGATAAAACCTTAACAATCATAAGCTCAACCCTATTTTCAGATTTTTCATGATATTCAAACAAGAATTGATAAAGTCTTTTATCCAATTTCATATTATAATATGAAACAAAAGTGAAGGCGCAACAAACAGAAGATTCCTACTTTCCAAACCTGTCGATCGAAACAACTAAATCTTCTCTCAAAATTGCGTTGTTGGTTGTTAAAAAAATACAAGCTCAATGTTAATTTTCTTACCTTTTCATTCAGTATTTGGTAGATTTTTCTTTATTTTCGATTACTTTTATCAATGTGTTAGGTACAGCATACACTAACTTATTTCAAATTTCGTTTCCAATATTCTTTTATTTTATTCTTTTTCTTAAGTTCAACGATATTTTCCATAGCTGGCTTCGCCTGATCGTAAACTTTTCTCGCTATAATTCCCCGCACGTCCTCCATTGGGTTCAAATCAGGACTCGATGCTGGCCTTGGTAATAATTCTATTCCGAAATCTTGAAACCACTTTTTCTAGTGGCGGCTGTGTGAATAAGAGCATTACCGTACCGTTGAAAAACTGTCTTTCTGCCTTCTATTTCGGTTACGAAAGACAATAATTCGCCTAATTAAAAGTGTAACGTCCCCTTATATCCTACAGCATTTGCAAAAACAATTTCAATTAACATATCCAGGCAGGATCAATGGTTTCTTGAAAATATTGAAGAAACAATGGCGAAAACGTGTTCGAGCTTCGTTCAGTGTCCGATGAAAATAATGAAATATTCGCTTGTCGTTAATTCTACGTGTGAAGTGAGCAGCTACGGAAAGCTTCTTTCAACGTTCAAAATTACTTTGCTCGTGACGCAACAAGAATTAAAATCGAGCGACTTCACAGACGTAGGATTAAGACTTCATTTCCATAACGATATTTTCGTAAAGCTCGCAATTTCATTCGTAAATTTAAATAATGGACGAAGTTGGAAATTAATTAAAAGAAAATCGCGCGATATTGAAATGGATCGAGTAAGACGTCTAGAAGAGTCTATGAGAAATTCTTATGATTGATCTATACTACCGTTCATAAGTATCTAGACACTTTGATCAATCCGTAACAATATGTTAAAAATGTTGACGTTACACACGTATTTTTCTTGATTACTCAAAAAATGTTAATAACATTAATTATGTAGATTCATATCGATTAAGGTATACCGATATAATTACTTCTCAAAAGTCAATTTTATATTGTTATACGTTACTTTACTATTTATAACAATGTACTGTTAATTAATTGTGACAACGATAGAGGACAATGAATGTCCATAATTCCGTAATTAAACTATGTTGCCGAAACTAAACGGAGGCGCAGATAAACTTTCGAATTTCATTTTTTTAATCGCTTGTACGTGTATCAAATTTATGCTCGAGAAAAGATTTTAGAAAACTTAAGATTCCATTGCTTTTTCGCGTAAAAAAGGATATCAAGACGTCGAATCTACGTTAACAGTACGTAACGGTAAAGCTTGAGGACGTTATAAATTTACGACGTTTGTCTCTAGAAAACTTGCGAAAAGCACGTCGGAAACTGTACTTCGTAGAATACGTGGAAAAAGTGGAATGTAATATTCGTAATTCATGACGAATGAAAGAACTATTCGCAAATCCTTAAAACTCTGTAAGCACCTTTAGCGCAACAACGTATTCTCGCGTGGTTTCATAAGCTCTGCAACTTGGGAAGTTCATAGCATACGACTCTATGAATATTTGCATTTCGTATTTTTCACCGTAACGAGTAAATATGTCGCGCGATAAGTCATTAAAAATTACCGTAAACGGCTGCTAAACTAGAAGTTTCGCAACAAAGTGGTGACATGAGACTTATACGTGAAACATATTGATAATGTAACGATCCTTGGTGAATAAACCACTATTTGCAAACTTCTTTCTAGTTTCATAATTATGCGGTTAAAAATTACATTTTTCAGTTTTTAATGTACAGGTGCTACAGAAAATATGCAGCAACAAAATTTGATCATACGTTGATGTATCTAATTACGAAAGAATTATATTGACTCCTTTTTCGAAGAGCATACAAACGCTTATTGTATTTTTAAATTGTATATTCGTGTTTATTATAATTTATAATTTATATAATAAAATTTTGTATTTAATAATCGTAGTAATCATTTCTTTTCTTTAATAATTTCTAGTTCAAACAACAACTGTGCAATTTTTCTCCCAAAGGTAAGCAGTAACAGAGATTGGTTACACGTTGGTGTATCTTGCTGTAATTACAAAAGAGTTATATCGACTCCTTTTTCGAAGAGCATACAAACGCTTATTGTATTTTTAAATTGTATATTCTTATTTATTATATATTATAATTTATATAATAAAATTTTGTGTCTAATAATCGTCGTAGTCATTTCTTTCCTTTAATAATTTCTAGTTGGAAAAAAATGTGTAGTTTTTCTCGCGGAATAGGATGGAGGAGAAAAAGAGGGAGGAAAGAAGAAAAGAAACACAATACGCAGAATGTAACTCATATCGGGCAGGTGTTGCCGAACATATTTTCGATTAGTCTGTTTTCGTGAGGCATTTCTCCTTGGCGCTACAAATGGAGCTGTCACTTTGAACGAACCATTGACCGACAGTGCTATGGTAAAAGTATTCCCAAGAGGAAAGAAAAACGAACCTTCTAATAACGAGGGTCGAAACTCCAAACGCCCTGCAAATTCGCAACTATTTTCCGCTTGATGATTCTGTGTGTGGACTATGTACGGATAAAGGAAAAATAGCTGCGTGTCAATTTTCGATTTGCAGTATGCAGAGTGGTTCTGGTAAGTGAGCCGACTTATGCTCCGCTTCCTAAGCGAAATTGGCAAAATATTGTAGAGAAAAATCTTGCAATACTTAACAAATTATCCGATTTCTTTCACAGATACATCAGTGCAGGATACGATTGTGCCTTTTTTAAATGGAATGCTAACGTTAGTATACAATTTTTACATTTACTAATATTATTTATATTTATTTCTATTGTCAAGTAATAATACACGCATATACATATTAAATAACAATACCAACAAATGTAAATTGTTATATTATTTACATTATATAAATCAATATTGTATAGTATTAATACAAAAGATTTACATCCTAAGATCATCTAATACTCCACATTTCTCGAGATATTTTACTTTTTCAAAAATTCACAGCTATTCGAACGTTTCACCGTAAGAGAAACCGCAGAATATTTGGAATATCAGCTTGTTCAAGATGAATAAAAAATTATAGCAGCGAATGGCAAGCAATAAAACTGTATAATATCGTAGGGAAAGTAATAAACTTTTATATTTCAAACTCTCGGCAATAGAGGGAAACGAAAAGTTTCTGGAACTTTGGTCCGATCAAAAAATGACATAAAGTAACGATTTTATTACGGTGCAGGTAATTTGAAAGAGCGATATTGTTAAAAAATAGATGTGTGTACATTTGTATTGTACGAGCGAGCAATGAAAGAGATGAAGACAAAAGGAAAACGCCATGAAACAAGCATATCGCGTATGTGTTGAATGAATGAATGTGGAATAAAACAAATTCATCCCTGTTTGAAGCTGTACAAGAGAATAGAGCGCTGTTCGTTAATACTTGTAATATATAATAATTATTCTGTTCTATATAAATATTGTATTCAATAAAACGTTATACAGTATTACTTTAACAGATATCTCAATCTTCCTTATTATAAATAAAGTTAAAAATCAAGTGGAGAATAAAATTATTTTCTCTTACGATCCAATCAGCCACGAAAATCACAGCACAGGAACAATCGTCTTAGGTAAATATCAATTCTGTTTTACAATTTACTTGCGATAGTCACAGGCGTAACTTCCGCGGACCTAACCAACACATTCACGATGCACTCACGTTTCGGACGCGTGACACTGTATTACTCTTCTCCACTTTTGTCTTCGCTGTACTTCGCATTGCAGAAGAGGCGCACAACATCCACCTCGATAGGTTTTCCTTCGGAATTCCGAATTAGCAACACGCCATTAAAACCGAAAATTCCATGTCACATTTGGTTCTCATGATGCGGGACAGAAGAATGACATGGAAACGACACATCCAAACAAGATAAATCCAAACAACTGAAATCAAAATTGAAAAAATTCTACTGGCTCATTTGCAGACGTTCCAACTTAAGCGTGCAGAGTAAAATAATGCTATATAAAGCCATATTAAAAGCTCTTTGGACCTATGGGAACCAACTATGGGGAACAGCGAATAATTCCAACATAGAAATTCTTCAACGATTCCAATTAAAAACTATAAGGTCCTTAATAGATGCATCTTGGTATGCTAACAACGAAACAGTACATTGCGACCTTAAGATACCTACAGTTAAAGAAAAAATATCCAAATTCAATAATAGATATAACATAAGAATTAACAACCACAAAAACCCCCACAGTTACTCAATTACTTGACACGACGGATCAGATCCGCAGGCTAAAAACACATTACCCTCTAGATTTAAACGTTAGATTCAGCTAGAACCAAACATACGATAATCATTTATTATTCACGTTATAGTACCACGCCAGAATAATTAATTATAATTCTCAATGAGAATTGATTGTAAAATTCTTCCAAATAAAAAGAAGAAACATTTTGTACTCGCGAAACGCTAGCGAAATCGACGCGAAACCATAGAATTAATATACGAACGAATAATTCAAAGGATTTGTTGCAAGCTTTCGACATGTTTTAACCGCGATCTCAACGATCGAATACTTGCGGAAAATCTTTTACGAATTATCGTTCTTTTATCGCGCGGGTCGAGCGGGAAATGTCGAAATTATGGTTCGTTCACAACTTTCATTGATCGACAGGTCATCCGCCTGTATTGTTCAGGGTGTTACAAATTAAATAACGTTGGTAGTTTTCCAGATATTTCGGTATTCCAAACACCCTGCGTTTCTTGAACGTTTAAAAATGTTTTCATCGGAATTAACGTGCAATAAATTATGAATGCAAAATTCGATGAAACAATGTACCGAGAGCTGTACTTCATGTTCAAAAAAGCCGTTGTCAGAGAAAAAAATGAAGTTCTTAAACTGTAGAATTGTCTGTAAAAAATGTCTCGCCCGTTGTAATCTGAAACGCTGGCGGTATTCTGAAAAACAATTTCGGTAAGCAAGTAAATTCCCAAGATTTATATCGGGAGAAAAATTCCAGCCATATTTCCGTTTCCTAAGAAATAATCAAGCGTATGAATCTTTCTTGCAACGGGGCAGTGAATAAATATCCATAATCGAAAAGTTTCATAAATTATTCAGGCGGGTGTAGCGAGCACGCGAAACATTTTCCCATTTCGTTCGACTGCTATCATATAATTTGCAAAATGCTGTATATCATAATGCTTCAAACTTCCATCGATTAAACTAAAGTAAGCGGCATTATTTGAATTCAATTTCACGCTCGGCGCCAAAACGGACGTTTAATTGGCTGTATTGTTATTTGTTTGTTAATGCCAATTTGCAATCCTGTTGTCGGTAAAATGTTAGCAGGCTGTGACATTTTAATTGCGAGTACGAAATTCGTCGAAAAGCGGGTTAAGAGGCTGTGTGTATACACCTTTAAACGGGTGAACACATCGACTCTTTTCGCCTGCTTTAAGAAAACATGTTCCACATTTCTCACGCTTAAATTCGATGAAATGGCAAAGTATATGCGTCGTAATATGCAATTAGAATTTTTTGTTTTCTTTATTCCGTAATAGTAGGAGGTAATAATCGTGTTTCTATAAATCAAGATATTAATGTTAATCGAGATTATGCTCGATTTTTCTGTTTCAGACAGATACCCGATGAATCATGCAGATCGCACAAAATAACACGCTACGGAAAATATGTAATAATAATAATAAACTAATAACAAGGATACTAAGATAAAAATTAGAAATGGCGGAATATCAGCGGGTAATATCGACCAGTCAAGTATCTGATATATGGCTTTATCTTATAGCAATCTTTTGTTGAGCTGCTCTCTAGTTTCAATCCAATTACGTACGTGAATAAAGAGTTGCTACGTTTCTGTTATAATTTTTTGAAGTAAATTAGAAGCCTTGGTATTCCACTGTTACTTTGTTACTTTAACTTACTATTTTCCTTTCAATTTTTATATTACATCTAAAAGATAATTTTACTGTGTAGGAGCCATCAAAAATTGTCCCATTTTAACGAAATAGTTTTATTCTATTGGTATGGCGAAGATTTTTCAGATTATCTGACAGTTTCTTTGTGCTTTTAAATACCGAGAAAGTGGATTAGAAAATGAAATACAGGAAATTGGAACGAATTGAATTCTCTTTTAATATTATATTTACGAAGAGTTCATTCTTGTATCATTATTATTATTATTATTTATTTTAGTCCGTGCCTTTCGGCTTTGGACGAACTTTCAAATTACATTTCTTACATTTATTGTATTGCACTCCTTAGCATATTCTTATCTCTAGTCGCTAAAACTAATGACTACAAACTATTGCAACTTATGACCACACATTATTGTCCTTTGGTCTTTTGCCTCCTTGCTGTACTACCTTCTTGTCCTTCCTCCCCGTCTTGTATTGCCCTTGCCCTTCTCTTCTCTATTATTGCTTTTAATTCTGTTAGTCCTTCTCCATTCTCATTCAGTGCTTTTTTCCATGTCTTTTGGTCCTCCCGTTATTTCACATTCTTCTATTACATGTCCCAGGTCCTCTTCTTCCCTTCCACATAATCTGCACCTTTTTTCTCCCTCCTCTTTCCAGTGTTCCTTCGCTTTGGTCTCGTTTCCACACCTGAATCTGGCTATAATTTTCCTGTTCTTCCACTTCATCCTCCCTTCCAAGTACTTTGGTATCTCATCTTTGATTATGTTTCTGTAGTATCTGTTATATTTGGATTCCCTTATCCTTTTCCTCCTCTCTTCTGTTTCTCTCTTCCTTCTTTCTTCTACAATTTGGTCTCCTGTCCAACTTTCTTGCTCTTCTCCTGCTTCTCCCTGTGTCCCTCCATTTTTCACCTCTTCTAGTTCCTTCTTTCTCTTTCTTGCTCTTTTCCCTTCCTGGCCATTTCAGTCTTGTATTTTTCAAGTATATTATGTGATCGAAACAATAAACAAAACAGTTCTTTCGTTAGTAATTCTATAAGTAATTTTGCTTTTCCAATTTATCAAATATGGTAGAAAAATTGATTGGTATTAGCCCATACATCTTCGTTCTTTTCGATAATTAACTTGATTAACTTACCTATGCGTGTTGTATTTTATCGCCATACAAAGAACACACTAATTTGCCCATTTCAACCAGAATTTTTAAATTTGACGATCCAAGCTTGTTTTCAGGGAACTTTCTCTAGGTGATCGATTTTCCTCCACTCTCCCCTATATATTCTCTTGAAATGTAACCAAACATGTACGAGAAACTTTGAATTCCTTAGTCTGTTATTGATAGATCGTGAATATTTATGCGAATTAAAAGTGAATTAAAAAGTATGGAATCTCTAAACTAAATATAAATCTGTTCCACCAACTATGTAAATACTATAACGAACGCTTTGCTTTTTGCATATTTTTTTCAACTGTACTATAAACGCAGAAATATTCGCGATTCTGACAATTTTTCATCCTGACAATGAAAATGTGAATGAAAGTGAGAATCGTTTAATGAAGAGTATCGCCAAATGAGAGTATCGCCTTAAGGAGAGCGCAAAATTGGTAACGAAACCAGAAAAGAAATTGATCGTACGTGTCTAATTAGAACTAACGATACACTCGACTACCCTAAGTTTCGATTAAGCAAATCTACGATATTACGGGCTATCGTTTATAGTAATTACAGACTGTCGTTTATCAGACGTATTGTCATGAGCAGACGATACTTGGACGTCAAGAATTTCCTTTCATAATTCATAAACTTTATTGACGTACGTCGTTCACAGGAATAAAGCTATTAAGGTGTCAACAGCAGCTCTGATTCAGCCAAATTCTGCAGGAACGACGTTGAATAATAACAATTACGTACGAGTCTTTTACTTGAAACGATTCCGACAAAAATTGTACAATATCTCTATTTTATAAATTATGCAAAAAAAAAAGAAAATTGTAAGTGACAATTAACGATTCTACTCTTTCTCGTATTTTAATATCAAAATAAGTATGTGTAATATCGGTGTATGAATATATTTTACACGCGTAATTACAAATGCACGCGAATAACTTAGCAAGAGCAAACTTTGTAACACATTATACTATAACAACCTAATGATAACCCGTTTTTTTCAATAAAATCTGTCTTGTTATTTTTTGTTACGTTTCAGTTTTTTTCCGACAAACCGTATTATTTACTATTCTTAATTTTCGTTTTTATCGCACTGTGCTGTATTTTTCAAAACGTTCAACCGATGTATGTAAATTAATATTTCCCAAGTTTTGATGGTCTACACAGAGTGTCCCAGTTTTTTCCGGCCAAACGTCATCGGTATATTTTGTAGGTCAAGATAAGGAAAATGTCATATAAACGTACATCATTAGAAGAATTGTCAAAGAGTAAAAGGCAAAAACACGGTACACGAACCGAGCGTAACGAACATGCGTTGCTACGGTAAAAAATATGCATAGGTCAGGAATATTTACGTCCAGTAGTCAGAAAGTATCATAATATGAAAACATTCGATAACTACACAGAAATCGAGTCCGTGCAATTATGTGGATGTAGAAACTATTCCATGTCTGAAAACTGAGAACTTAGACCTGCTGAACGTAGAAAACGACAACGCGAGTGAAATAGAAAGAGGAATCAAGAGTGGAATCGTTCGGCGAACATTGAACCTTTAGCTCAAAAACCAAAATTTTATATTTGGCATTCGTGACCAACGATACTTTTATCAACACGTTTATTACATTTTTCTAATTAAAACGACACCAAACACGATATAGTTTGACGCATATTTACTTACTCGATGAATGATAATTAAATACGTATCAACAGATAAATATAATTCAAATTATATCGTGTTTGGTCTCATTTTAATCGGCAAGATCTCACAGATACGTTGGTAAAAGTTTAATTTTAAAGAATTCAGAGATAAAAAAGTTTCGAATTAGTACCTGGATACATTATCTCGCCAATATCCGACATTGGATCATGTTACACCGCTCGATCGCGGCAGACCATCGAGCTTCGTGCAGAGGAATCTACCCTCCGCAGTGAGAACGACGACTGTGTATATATACAGAGAATTTTTTGCGCAATTATCGGATGTTTCCTTACTTTTATCACTCCAACTTCGACGAGTAACAAACGACAACTACGAAGAGTAGTAAATTCAACTTTTTGCCGCTGCCATCTATCGACAGAAATGTTGAACATTTTGAAACGGAGCTGTAGTTGGAATTATAGAAATATTATATTACCTTCTGGCTACAACTTGACGTAAATATTCCTGATCTATTCATACCTTGTACCCTTGTACTTGCTGTTGTAGTAATGCACGTTCATTATCGCTCATTTCGTATCATTTTCTTTCATTCTTTTTTCATTATAACTCTTCTGTTATAACTGTTATAATAGTTTCGCCAATGATATATGTTTGTATGACATTTTTGCCCTGTCTTGACTTATAGAATATCGATAGAGGCTCGTCACGCACCTGCTTCCCCTGCCAGCCGTTGTTTCGTGCAATATGTTCATTCGTCATCAAGGAAACCGCACCACGCTAAGAAGTCAAACATAATAGACTCGCGTTTTCGTAGAAAAAACGCATAGCAGCTTGACAAACGAAACGCGCGACCTGTTCGTTAAGGTGATGGTGGCGGCGTTTGTCTCTCGGGAGGCAGCTTTCGACGGCGCTGGACAACGTTTGACTGAAGGAAACTGGGACAGCCTGCATATTATGGTCTTTAACGACCTTTCGCAAGTTGCAACGTGACATGAAAAGTATATACCACCTTCCTCGAATCTTTAATAAATTAATACCACGATGTGCAATATTTTTAGAATGTTGAAAAGCTTGAAGCTTCGAGAACACGTTTATAGTTGCAAAATCAGATAAAAAGGCTACTGATTACAGTAACGACGCAATGAATTTTAAAACAGATTTGAATCGTAGTCTTCAATCATAAAAACGCAGCTTAAGGAAATGGTTTTTGAAATAACTGCAAATAACTATAGAATTATCCAACTATAATATTATACATAAAGTTCGCTGAATTTCTAATTATTTTTTATCCTAAAAATCAAAATCTAAAAACGATATACCGCCAAATAATAATTTCAGCTTTTACGTTATTTTTCGCTTCTTGCGTACCTTGCGGCGCATCTAAGTTTCATCATCGCGGATAAATAACGGCGCCCGTAAATAACGATTCTCCGCGTGCTGTGGCTCCATAGGAAAAAATATCAAGTATCAATGTTAATGGTTAGTCGTAAACCACGCAACACGAAACTCGGGAGAGAAAGAAACGGCCAGGCAAATTTAGTTCGTATAAATCCGCCCCTTGTACTGTAGGGGCAGCGAGCAATTTTATTCCATACATTCGGCTTTACGTCGAATCGCGTTTAGAGGCGTGGAAAGAAGGAAGAATTGATTAGCCCACGTCGAAGACTATAAAACTTTTTTCCCGGAATACCGGCTGGTATCAATCTTTGAGAAAAGTGAAATTTATCGTACACCGTAAAACACCAATAAACCGACCTTCCGGGTCAATGCCGGTGCAAGAACAACGGGGCACTGTCCTTACAGCGCCGCCACGATAAATCTACCGCAATAAAAAGAAATTACGCGGTGTAACGTGCAACGTTAACAATGTACACAGCAGCTAACTATCTATCGGAGACGTTCCACGACGTGTATTCTAATTTTTGAACGCAATGAGTAGGCGTAGAGTCGAGCATAAAACGTGGAAAGTAGAGCGTTTAATTATCGTCGTTAAAAGTACAATACAAACAGGATAAGGAAACATAGAACAGGACAAGGACTGTTCCATTCATACGGCAAAATGCCAAAGCAATTTTGAGAGGATAATCGAGGTTGGAAAGGTTTTCTCAGGGGGGAATGGTATATACTTTTTTATCTCTATGGGTAGGTAACTGATTTTATATTTTGTGCGGAATTTGCTGTGGGGAAAATCTGATTTTAAAAGATGCAAACGTATACAGCGAATGACCGAAGTATTTGAACGCTCGCAGTTTCTTATGAATTTTTTATGAATGTATTAAATATATTTTGCAATTGCGTTAGTATTACGAGACGATTGCTACGATTATATTGGTCAAACTTGTGACCGATCTGAAAATGCATATTACGAGAGTCGTCCAGAAAATAATACCCGTTTTGATAAAACAACAGTACAAATGCATTGTAAAAAGTTGTTATTTCTAACTTTGATATATATACTAATTTCCCATTGCAACTTACTTCAATAAATATCGTAATTTTGTACGAGCTTTCGTATGGCTTCGTCGTATACTTGCGCTGCCAGTTCACGTAACCATCGTCTCACGCAGATCATTTTCTTTACTCAGACCCTTAGATCATATTTCTTTATAGAAGTTTAACGATATTAAAATATAAATTAAGAGCTTCATCCAGAACTAATATCATTCGAACGATAGGGATTTTTATATTCGTTAGCAGGTATAATAACAATGCAAAAAAATAACAATTAACGAGTACACTTTGACGAGGTTGTTTAACCAAAGAGACAGAGGACGAGAGATAGACTCGTTAATAGACGGACAGAAAGAACAAGGTGACGCTCGTTTTTCCTCGTGCACGTTAATGTTAATTAACACGTTCGTCGCCCAGCGTAATTCGGCCAAGTTTCCTGCGGGGCCCAAATCCGACCGCCGGTACGCAGAACGTAAATAGGGCGACAAGCTGGAAGTCATTGTTTATCGCCTTCTATTCATTGTACAGAAAAGATTATTTATTTCTGAAATGGAGAAAACGATAAGCTTTCCAGCTAGAGTATTCCGAAGGATCTTATGGCAAATATCTCAGATTTTTCATTTAGTCGAGAAGCATACTTGTAAAACGTACATCAGTGATTTTTTCATCCTCGAAATGTTCAGTAAACAGTGTGAAAATATATTTGAAAGTGAAGATAGTAATGATGACGGAGTCTACGACTATTGTTCGAAGTGCCCAAAATCACCTTAAATGTGTTTGGAATGTTTTAACAAATACCATGCGATATAGAACAATGTAATATATTATCCAGAATATAAATTAATAAAAAGTATGGTATAATGTGTTTTTAATATTTTTATGTTATATATTTTATATATAATATCGTATATTTAATTAACTCGAACAAGAAGAGCGTCACCATACTTTGGTGGCGGGCCCCCACGGAAGTATACCAGTCACATAGATATGTGCGACGTGGCGACGAACGTGTTAATGATAATTATCTACATTTTACCCACGCGTGTCATAATCTTTTTATATGTATAATGGTTGATGCGACTGTTGATGACAAAGAAAGAAGATGAGACAAAGAAAAGAGGAAAAGCGTTCTCGAGTAACTTCGCAAGTACAATTAGAATGATGTTAACCGTTTATTATCCTTTATCGTTCAAGTTAATGTTATAATCAAACTCATCACAGAGTTAATATTCCAAAATGTTTTATATATACGTGTACAACACGTACAATATAATCACAAATGTTTCCTATGTATAATTGTATTGTAATGTATAATTTAATTAAGGAACAATTATGTGGTAAACAATTATGGAAATAGCAATAGACAAACTTAAACAGTAATAAAAATTGCTTCTCTAATATGTAGGACGTTCAGAAAGAAGTACCCATTTTGAGATAGCAACAATAAAAATGCATTTTAGGAACTTTTTTTCTCATTTCTGACTTTGGGGTATATACAAAGTTGTCTCTCTATACAACCAGCAAGCCTATTCGAACACTTGTACACGAGTTTTTCCATAACTTTGTCATACACTTGCACCGCCAGCTCGCGTAACCATCATCCACGCAGTCCTTTAGATCACCGTTTCTTGTAAAGCGTTATGGATCCAAAAACTTTTGAAATTTTGCAAAAAGGATGGTAATCTGGCTTATTTGATGCATCTATCATTTGCATTGAAGTCGCAGACACGTTCTTGAGCTCCTGCGTGATGAGAAACGATCGCCCTGAACGCTTACGACCGCATACAGTTTCTCTATTCGTATTGAATTCCCACGCCCATCGTCTTGCCGGTGATTCATCCATAACTTTATTACCGTAAACTGCTGTCATTCTATGGTGAATTCCTTTTGGAAGAATGTTTTCAGCGGTGAAAAACGTAAAAGGCCGGCAGACCGTACTTCGTCATCGCCGGGACTTTCGATTCGCATCACTGTTTCAAATATGCGATGCAACGACTATATTAAAGATTCAAAGAGAAAATTGACTATGACTTATGTGAACATTGACATGTGACAAGTGACATTCTACGAGTTTTATGTTGTTGATGTTTGTTATATTATGAATTACATGGCTCTTGTACGTAAACGAACAATACTTTCCGGACGACCCTCGTACATAGAAGTTAAAAGATATTTACAGCGAGCATATGAAGCGTTTAATGCAAAAATGGTGTAGGTCAATTTTTTGCCTATTTGCTGTAAAACATCGCGTCTCGAAAGCGTAATCTTCGTTCTGTTTTATGCGCAAGCGGTGCAAGTATATCTTCATTAGCTTCTCGGTGAATAGCAGAATAAATGAGAATCGGCCACTCGGTCCCTTACAGAATTTTACTTTATTATCCCTCATTATCCAGTAATCAACTTTTTTTACTTTTCACCACTTTTGCATTAAATAACTTATATATTTAGTAAAAAAAAAAAACTAGTACACAGCCATTTTAAGCGTATAATAAATGTTAAAGATGGTCCCAATATCACGGCTAAAATATTAAGTAATATAATTAAAATATTAAATTATCAGATAATATAAGGTAATATCTGTTTCTAAATATTAAGGCTCGTTGATATAACTGTTGAGAATTGTGGATCGTAATCGTCGAAATAAATATGTAGCAATACTTTCATTACATGTAGGGATGCTCATAAAATAGTTTTGTATTTATTTAATATAGGATTTACAAGATGTTCATAGATACCCATTACACGTGTTTCATCACTCTTCTAGTCTCACTTTTACCATACGTATGGAACAATGACATTCTTTTGTTCTATGAGATGCTGCGCACGCATATACTCATACATACTTACACATATATGTTCATTCGTACACATATGTGTATATCACTACTGCCCGACTGATCCGGTGTAGCACACAAAATTACATACATCTCAATAATAGCAAATGTGTGACTGTTTAAATATTTTTGTGATCTCTACAAAATATGTATACTTGCACTAAGTATCGTATATCAGTATGATAATCGTGTCTCATTACGATGCTATTGGGTTGGCAACTAAATGATCACGGAGTTTGTCATTAGGTGGTAAATAAGAATACCCAAAAGAATGAAAATCTATCATTAAATGATAATGGCAAAATCCGCAATCATTTAGTTGTCAACCCAATAATAAAATTTCAAAAAGTTCAGTATACACCCGTAATACAGTTAGTGTTCATGTATTTTTGACCAATCGCGGGGAGACGCGTTCGCGAGATATTACGTCAACGGGAGTCGTAAATTCCCGCTACGATTATAATAATCAACACCACGATTTGATCGATCCCCTGATTTCAGTTAAGACAATAGGGGCGATTTGTTTGAGATAACACCGCGGTAACAGGATCTAAGATATATATATATTTCCAACAATTTTCTATACAATATGGACAAACGTTATGTAGGATACAGAGTGCTTGACGGATGTGATCCGATGACGAGAATTTAATGGTTACAGAACTTGAGCCAGAAGATCAACGGACTCTGCTCTCATGTAATCACGGAGGAAAGTTCGGTTGTATTGTTTTGCATTAGAAGAGATAGGGTAACGATCCACGTTGCTCATTGGCTATAACCAATGCTAATGAAGAAACATAGGAGGAGAAAACCTATTCACGTGGCTTGTGGATGACGTAGTTTCTGGAAAACCCTAGTTTTTCCGTTAAGCAAATACTCGATTCCTTCGTGATTCTTGAGAGCGTATAATAAACCTAAGGACTGTTTTAAGAACCAACTATAAACTCAAACATTAACAGGATTAAACATAATGTTAAAGGCTAAGCTAAAAGCTTAGGTTTATGATGGCTTCTTAGATTTATTTGGATCGAAATGATGGGGCCTTGGCGGCCAGACCAAGAGTGACGACACACGGTCCATCTTGCGCGACAAAACAGTTCATATACGACGTATCTGAACGTACGAATTCTGATTAGAAGAATTTAATATGAAACTATTAGCGTTCTAACTATCGAAAGAAAATACGACAGAATTAAAAAATCCGAAAATGCTGTAAGTGCAACAGAGTTGGCGAAAACACACGATATTTAAAAAGCCACGATCACAGACATTAGAAAACAAAAACAAATTGATATTTCAAATTATCCAAAGCAGGTAGTACATTCTTCAGATGCTGAAAACACTGGGAAAACCTTAAATACACTGATGTAATGAAATGGCTTCATTGCGGCAAAGACGACGATAACGACGATTTTATTCAAATGGAAACAACAAACGAAAGTGCTAACGTACAGGTGTCTTCTCAGTGCGAAGCATTCGTTGCATTTGAAAAAGGGTTTCGATGGTTTGAAGTAGAAAAAGTATGTAGCTCCATACAGTTACTTATGTCGAAAGAATTATGTGACTTAGCAGCCAAAAATATATAGGGTCCATAAATATTCGAACAACTTGTCAACTGAATTTAGTCGTAACTATTTCAACATTCTGTCGACTAATTTTAATCTTCGTTTAAAGAAATAAAATTTTATAGCAGAACAGTGATTATTCTATCATCCGAACAACTTTTTCTCCTGGTTAGTTTGGATAAGAAAAGCTCCACTGTATATATATTCATAAAATTTATCTATGATAAGTGTTGGAATACTTTCGTCGGTCATATTTTCATGTACATTTTTTTATTTGGAAGATACGCTATGTTGTAGTAGCTTAAAATAAGCTGAAAAAATTTGTATTTTTATGATGATTTTACAGGATTTGTAGCTTTATAAGGATTTAATCACGTATAACAGACATGTGAGTGATGAATAAATAAATACTGACGCGTTACTGCATTTACTTTGTTTCAAAATGTATCGCAACTTCGCTTTTTTAATTACCAATTAAAACAGGAAATTATATTCTTGCAAAAATTAATTCCCGTACTAGGAACAGTAAATGCATTAAAAAAAAAATGAGCTTGAAAGAGGCAAAAGGTGGGAAGGTTTGTGAAACATAGTTTAATCGAAATACGCGGAACGGTTTAATCTGAAAACTAAAACGAAACAGAAGGAACAGTCCTGTTAAGAAAATATTTCGACTATACTTGAAAAATATTTTTACTCGCCAGCTAAAAATCCCTTTAATTTACCCCTCTCACCCGATGAATATAAAATAAAACGATTTATCCCACTTGCACGATGATAAAAGGTCTTTTTACGTCGAATAGAAAAAATGCAGCTATTGCGTTTCACTATGAAGCATAAAACACAATTATCGATTAAACGAATTGCCCATTCAGCTGTTTATAACTTAAAAACAAAAATAAATAAATAACGACGATCTCTTTGCCTGAAATAAATAAATAAATAAATGAAATAAATAAATCGATTGCTCATTCATGACGATGACCAACGAAAGAATGTTCCAATGTCGTTGGGCAAAGCAGCGGAAAATGCCGAGTTATATCTGCTTTCGATTAGAAATTTCCTTCGATTTTCAACGAGCACGATACAAAAGTTTATGAGTTGCGACGCAAGAGAAGCGGAAGAAGGAAGCAAGTTCCAACGATGATAACGACAGGAATATTGCGCAATAAGTAAATTCCTAGTATTGTAGTTCTGATCGTTTCGATTCATTCGCCGCTTCTTGCTTTGTCGTGGAGACATAGATTCGTTAATTTTCGTAATGTAGAAGATGTAGAAAACTCCATTTCAGTGCCAATGAACCGTAGCCATTTAATAAGTGTTTTTGACTCTGTCGTTCGAACAAATTCGTAACTATCGCTTCAATTTCTCCTCGCAATTTTTCAACCGTGCATAGAAAAGAAAAGAAAAGAAAAGAAAACGAGATAATTTGTTTTTAAATTCGTATGGCGGTAGAAATTCGATTATCCTGACGCAGACGGGGCCTATCTCGGATAGTCCAAGACTGGGAATAACACGGAAAAGTCGATTAATATTCATAAATCGTATAATAATCATAAAACACACTTTGATAACGTAATGTTATGCGTGTATTTAAATTAAATTAATTATTCAGTCGGTCTGAAGCTTGATTAACTGCTCTCACAATACTAGATATTTTAGTTTGTAGTTTGTAGTTTGTTAGTAGTTTGAAGGTTTTCTTTTTAAACATGTTCTAAAAAAATGTTCGATTCTTTGAAGTAAAATTACTTGTATCCAGGAAAATGTTTCACGTTTTTGTTACATTTGAATCATTTTAAGGTGTAACTGCTGCGATCCGAAGTGAATTTTTGTAGCAGTATTTAAGAAAGATAATTGAAGTGTCATCTATGGGCCAGATTTGTCCCAAATTTTATCTATATACGAAAAATAGTGTTGATCAATTTGATCTCTAAGATGTTCCTTACTTGCACTTTGTATCTTCTACCTTTCACATACGTTTTCAGATTTGTTTCAAACTTTGCCTATATAGTCGAGTCCCACTGTAATGTTAATTTTTCAAAATGTTCTGTACGATACACGTATTATGTCGTTAAAATTACAATACCTGCTTACAAGCTGTCTCGGATGTTCCAATGATATTTGCTATATTTCGCCAAATGTCTGCCTCTTCTTGCGTAGCGATGCAACAATTTTTCTGTCTTCCGAGCGTAGAGTGCTGACTGTACTCACGATTTTCATTTAACTTTGCCAATTGTTATTATAAATTGAATATCTCCTGTTAAATAGAATTATCGTCGTTCGATTAATTCGTAGCACCACCGTGTTTGAATATTCGTCTCAAATTAATGTCCGCAGCAAATTCAACATCGAATCGTTTCATACTCATCTTCTCAAGTATCGTTCGAATTTCGAAAGCCTCGTGACTGTTCGTAAATCGAGTGTGAGTGTACATATAATTGTAAGCACAACATCGAATTGTTGGTTATTTACTACCTGTAATATGGTGCGATGATCTATCGGAAAGCTAGTCGTCTTAAACTTATGTTCTCTACTATAGGTTTTCCAATAAACTGAAGTAACGTAATTGCGTAAGTATATACAGTGGCTGGAGGAAAGTGTACGTTTTATTGAAATCGAAAATGCGTAAGCAGTTAAACGAGCAATTATTAATACTTAAAGAAGAGCTCATATTATTTTTTGAAATTTTCTCGTGTTAAGCGGTAACGATACTATTTTTATTAATAACTAGACCGCGGATATTTATGCAAATTCGTATTTTTGTTCCTGTAATCTACAAAATGGAGCTTCGATAAAAAAATGTTTCATTTATTGAATATCGTAGAAGGTTCTTTACTTTGAATATTTGTTCTATTTCTGCATATTATGTGCATTTTGTGCATTTCTGTATCTTCAATCTTTCCGTAAGTGTATAAAATTAGCTTTAGAGTTATTGTTAAATACATTAATTTCAAACGCGATGATACTGTATAAACAAGCAACAAAAACAAAAATCAAGGTATCAGATTTTAGAATGGCACTCGCAATGCACCTACACAATGCCATTCACCAGAGCCGTCAAATATACTTATTCGACAAAGATTGCGACACGAAATGCAGAAAAAAGAAGGGTAAGCGTAGCTGGCACGAAAATTTCGCAGAGAGTGCTATAAAAAAATGTTGAACAGTTCGGATCAAAAATTGCTAAGAATCGGACCAAAAAGGTGACCACCTATTGTCCAGATTGTTTCGATGAGCCACATTTATGTTTAAAGTGTTTTAACACAGTGCACCATTAGATGCAAGATTTGTTCTCATTTTCTTTTATTGATGTTCTAATAAAAATGTTTAATTGTTCAATGAGCACTTTTTATTTCAAAGTATCTTCTATTTATCGGTTATATTCAAAATGCCCTAACTGTCAATTTTCATTCAATTTTTACAATTGTAAGAAGTTCAAGCGCTCCGGTCACCACCAATGACCATCGTGGCAGTCAAAGTGTTAATAATAAATGATCAGCGAAAGCAATATTGAAAACCATATTATGTTAACAAATTTCCCTAGATATACGTAAGTATAATTTTAACCTTTTGTCTTATTGGCATAGGATATTAACCACGCGACTGACATTTTCATGTCAACTTCTCATTGCTGCCTGGATAAAGTGCACCAACTCGTTTGCTTCCTGAATGGTTAACGCTTAAATGTTATATACATATACACATACATACATACATACACACACATTATATATATGTTGAGCATTGTGGATTTTAATCGCCGAAATAAAAGTAAAGAAACACTAAGGCTACACTTAGAATTCATATTAAAATAGTTTTAGATTTGTTTAATAAACGATTTCCAGGATCTTTATCGATATACATTTGCACGCATTTCAGCACTCTCTTTGTCTCTCCATTTTCCATACCATACTGCCAACGGAATATCTTCATCTGTTTTTCGAGACGCCACGCACTTTACTCACTCATATTCACATACGTGTGTCACTATTACACGGCAAATCTAGTCTAGCACACAAAATTATACATATCTCAATAATATACACAATATTCGATTACAAGAAAATGATGCAACTTTCCCATTCAATTGCCACGAAATGATATTAATTCGTTCAGAACGAAAGCAAGGTATTCAGAAATTGTACATTTTTGGTTGTAAAATCACCCGTTTATCCGAATAAAGGAAATAGTATTAATAAATTTCCTGTGAAAACGTAGCAGAACGTTCTAAAACAAGTACACACGGAGCGCTTACAAAATCAAGGATATTGGTTATACAAGTAGAACGCGAGTTGACTGTGAGTTCAATTTCCGGCTAGTCTTGCATACAACCCTTCTCGTAATATTTGTTCAACTCGTCTGCCACTGCGAGCTCCGTATTATCTAAGGGCAAAACACCGTATAAAGAGGGCATTTCGTTTAAGAGTTTGTAATTAGATGGTAATCCCGATCTATTTTGCGGCTCTGGTTCTCGTTAATATCGCGTGCGATATCGGCGCGCCGCGATTTTAGATCATGTAACGCTTCTCCAAGTAATTAACGATATTTTAAATAATGTTCGCCGCGCAAAGCGTACTGTATAAGGAACAAAGTTCGGAACAAGTTCGGTTGAGTGTAACTTCTAAAATATCGACTCGGAAATTTCAGCTGTACGGCAGCCATTATTTCCTCGGGTGAAAGGCAAAGGGTAAGAAAAACTTGGTAACTCGTAAGAAACCGCGTAATAGATGTTCGTTATTACGGTTTAATTTACGGGATAGCGTTTCTTTTTTATACCTGTCCCCTTCTTTTTTTTCACTTAACGGATGGCCACGGAGCAGAAAAAATTGTTTGTTATCTCGCGAGTCGAGATTCGTCGCGCTTTAATTCGCTCTTCATCTTCGGACAAAAAAATCCTCTTAAGCAGATAATATCGAAAGTTTAAGATTCGCGCGGACGAAAACGCGTGGACTACAATAGAGGCTGTGGCTTACTTAGCTTTCTTTCTCATTCTCCCATCTCCTTTGTTTCATCTAACGCCATCTTCTTCTCCTCTCGCTTGTACATAATCTGATCGTATCTTTCTAATTCCTTTCTCGCTGCAAGTATCCCATTTGCAGAGGCTGATCATTAACGAAAGTCGATTGGTCCACGGAAGTAATCAGGCCGGCAGCGATTTAATTTGTAAATGTTCGAGTACCGAGGCACGCCGTAATAATTATTAGAAAAATCGTTAAAAAATGTGTGCGTCAGAAAGTAGCGGGACAGCTACATCAAAATTTAATAAATCAGTGATACGAATACATACAATGCTACGTACAAGTTTTAGGTCACCTGCGTCGTGTTACGACTCTGAATCTTTGTCACGATCGAAGGCATATAAGTTTAGATTTAATTAATAATAAGAAAAGTTGGTAATTTAATAATTATTACTCTTGCTAATGCGAAAAAATTGTATGAAACACAAGGAAGACATAAACAGCACAATACTACTTTGTATTTTTCCTTTTTCTTTTTTAACTGCGAGCTTAAGGTCATACGTAGCTTCTAAGATTCCTAGTGACCACGTTAAGAATGATCAGTGTTGCAAAAGAATTTGTAGCAAGTTGCATAAACCAATGCCTTTTAGAAAATTTACAGCGTATTTTTCTTTATTATTTTATTTTATACATTATTTTTATCATTACGTATTGTTTATACAATTGCAAAATTATATATATGTAAATTCTATAAAATTCAAACTACCCACCAGCCAACATTTTTTAGTTTTGTTTTGTTTTACCAGTCATTTTATTGAATAGATTAAATCACGAGAGAAGAACGGTAATTTAGGACTTGGAAAATCGATTCTCGATTTTCCAGGTACAATTTGTAGTAGATTTGTTATTAACTGTTGTTATATTTAATTTAACCCTTAGAATGCTGAATACTCGGAGCCTATGCCATCCGTACGGACGGCACGCTGCCAGCGCTGACGATCGCTGTGGACTGAATACTTTTTCGCTATACTGAACTCTGTTGATTGACTATTCAAAGCGCAAATCGTAATAAGTTATAGTAATTCCTTTGCACGAGACTAAATGATTCAAGAGCGTTATGTTTTAGTATTAATTATTTATTATAAACATTGAAATTTACAATAAACTAGAATTTGGGTAGCAAACTAGAAAACAATAAACTAGAAAACTAAATTTAGTAAATATAACACAAGTTAATAATTCTGTCGTGCATGAAAAATTTCAAAACAATCATCGATACATAATCCGACATCGCATTTTCTGTCGTTCCTTCTCTTCTTTTTCACACAAACAACACATTTTCTTCTTGATAATTGTGTTGTGCCGGCACGATTATTCTACCAAATGTCCAAATTGGACAAATTGTGAATGCAAAGTATTAAATAAAAAAAAAAAAAGAAAATACAGTTTCTTCGAACGCGGCATTAACATTGAAATGCATTTATATTTATCTCACACAAACGTAATAGTATTACTTCTGCGTAGGTGCTGGGAAAAATTGACAAACGCATATATGCGTCCTTAGTCCACAGCGATGGCTTTCGCCAGACGCATATATGCGTCCTTAGTTCACACCGGTGACTTTCGCCAGACGCATATATGCATCCATAGCACTCTAAGGGTTAATTATTCCCAAAATAAAGTCGATTTTCTTAAGGATTTACATTATTACATATATATATGTATATAATTTTGTAATTTTCTAATTCCTGACGTCGTATTCGTTCAATGAGAATTTGAACGAGAATCAAACGTGTAAATAATTCAAAATACGATTCAAGCGATGCTTCAATGCATCACATCTTCTTAACATCTAGCAATAGATGTAACGTTCCGAAAGAAAAAAATATCGCAAAATTTGATCGCCCGCGCACGTAGATCGCCAGGTAGTGAAAACAACGCTATGACAAATTTCTGGTGGAAGCGTGATAAGAAAACTTCAGGTGCATTTCTAACGTAACATTTTCTCGGATACAGTAGGCGACAGAAGAAAAGGAGAAATGATATCGCTGAAACTTCATACGCTGCTTGTTTCAAACTTTATATACGTGTCATTAGTTACGAAACTCCGAAAATGTAAAAGGTCACCAACAAAGTAAAAAACTATTAGGTACAGTGGAAAGTTCTCTCGTGCTAACCGTACGTTACATCTACGACGGTGACAAGAAACAGCGCTTTGGCACGCTCCGCGCGAAAACTTACGCGCCTCCTATCATCCTCGAGCGAAAAAATCATGCGAACGATGCTTCCACGTCGGAAACACCGTAGAAACTTTCAACATTCTGATAATAAAAAGGAAGATGGCCTGCCTGTCTCTTATTTTTTAAAAACAGTCGGACACAAATTAATTCGTCGATAAAATATTGAATGAAGAAAAGCTAGACACTTTAAAAACTAGAACTAGGTTACTGCACAAAAATCTGCGAGAATCTCGTCACCAGTTACAAGATGACCATTATCTTTTCCAGCAATAGTATTCAATGTCCAGTAATTCCAATTTCCAAAATAATTCATAATAAGTCCGTATAATAAATTCCAATAAATTTTGCACGGAGCTGTTTCTCTGTACGGCAGAGTTTGACGCGAATTACACGTAAATGATACAGCACTGCAATGTGTGACGGATAATGCTGTTCTCTGCGCAAGCACGTTGAAACGAAGTGTTTGATAATTAAATCATAATTTTTGAGATAAAGATAATAAAGATATGACGCATATACTTTAATTTTAATAATTTACTTTAATAATTAATAGTACAATTGAGTATGATATATTTTAAAGCACTGTACGACACATAGACCCACGTTACAATTCTCACACTCATAGCGCGATAGTGTTTTTCAAATTGCTCTTCGTTTTCTATTTTCAAGCGACATTTTGAGCTTGAAGATTCTACAAAATTATAAGGATACGGATCGCCATGTTAAAAAGAGCATCTAACAATGGTATATTTATATTAACGAAAATCAACAATTGATACCTGACACTGGCGTATCAAAAACAAAGACTGTATATTCTATCTGTATATTGTTAACACTATTATAAACCCTTACGAGGGCAAAAGAAGTGTGAAACAAGACAAATGAAAAAGATCATTTAATTGAAACGGTGAGCGAAAGAGTCGGTAGAGTGAGCCACTATAGTGGCGCGTCGTGATATAAGACGACATCCGCGGAAGCCACTATAGTGGCCCATCGTACCTAACAGGTTAAACAAGTATAGTATTGCAGGTTTTTACAGAAAGTACAGTGGCTTGCGAAAGTATTTGAACACTTTGTATCCTATGTGTCACGATATTGGTTCTTCGGCAGCAATCGTATAGCTGTTACACTAGCACATTGCGCCAACGTTTCGTAAACATTGCAGTTTACTTCCCGAGACCTGTTTCAGATGCGACTACACAGTGCAAGTGCAAAGTGCAAGTTCAAAGTGCAAGCGCAATAGCTATACAATTGCTGCCGAAGAACCAATATCGCGACATCTTACTGTCGTGAAAGTTTCGAAACTATATTGGATACGCTACACCGAATGTTTTGGAATTTTATCAGCGGTACAATGAAACACGACTGTCACAGCTACATTGATAATATTTGATATATATACAAATTACGTAAGTAGAAAGATATTTATTGCGAGCATATATTTACTAGCAAATTAGTATAAATACTTACACTAATTCCAAACGTATATGTGACAAGTAGCGTAGTAAATGTAAAATATTTATATACAGTAAGATTCGCAGAGGATGGTTGATCATGTGGTTTAAATGACGAGGTAACTCGATGTTGAAACCGTCAAATGTATTTAAAAATAATTAATAAATACAGAGAATGTAAATACTAAGACGCTCGGTACTAACTAATTCGCTAAATCATGCTAAATTGATCGCTAATAAAATCGCTTATTTATTATTACATTATGTATATCCTATCGATGTTGATACTCCGAGGCAAAACAACAACATGATTCGAATTATCCTCTAGCTCATGTGCCGCTACAGATTCATTGGATGTTAAGGCTTATTATATGCATATGTAACTATTAGGTTGTCTGAAAATTTTCTTTCGTTTTATAAGGAAATAATAGACGCACAATGTTTTTTATTTTATATTAGTGTATTGAATTATGCACGAACATAATAATAGAAATATAACGAAATGGATCATACCTAATTCAATAAAATAATATAAAACAGAAATTGTTGTTCATCTACTGTCACCTTATGAATCGAAAGAAACTTTTCGGACAACCTATTATTAGTACAAATTGTTATATCAATATAGTTATTACATATATACGAAGAAAAAGACAAATTTCATAACGTGGAATAAATTACCGAATTCTCAAATTGTTCGTCTTGATTTCTCGCGAGGTCATCAAATTTCCCGGGATACGACGCACGGAAAATACAAATTGGAGCCGCTCGTCGAAAATGTTTAGAGGCCAAGAAAATTGACGATTCGTTAACGTTTATTAGGAAAACGGGATTACTCGATAAATGAGTATAACGTAACGATATTCTTAACGAGATCGTGGTCGATGCGACATTAAACAGTAGTTAAAAATAAAACGAAGAGAGGAACGAAACGCGTTCTTTTTTCTCGCAGCCTTCTATCTCCCAACGATATTATTTCGACCAAGAGCAAGAGATTAAATTTGCTTTTCACTTTCGTCGAATTAAAATCCATTCTTATAAGCGCCGCCTCGTAACTCCGGCGCGACGTTTAACTTAGGCGACGCAAAACAGGGAATCGTAACTTTTGATTAAGACGTCCGACGAATTAAGTCTTTCGCGGCGAGAGAAGCGAACGAACGAGCGAAAGGACGAACGAACAGGCGGGCCAAGAGCCACGGATAAAAGGAAGTGGCGCACAGCGATAAAGAAAAAAGAATTACGTTCCTTCCACGTTGGTGGAGTAGAAGGATACGAATACAGAGCGAGAGGAATGAAACTTGAGAAACTTCGTCTCTGTCTCTCCGCCGATGGAAATTGCTTCTGTCGCGAAAGTCACAGGGAAAACCGGTTTCCTCCGCTCGCGCATTCTACGCTCGCTATTCGCTACTATACGAACCGACTTTCTGACCGTGCGATTGAAACCTGCGCTGCGCGAATCACGTCCCTCCCTTTTCTTGCTACCAAAACCGAACGACTTCTGCGTGTTCGTGTTTTGCGTATTCCATCAGTTCGATAACGTTCGGAACATTCTCCGCAATGAAATTATTTTTCATCGGCCGACTGGATTGAATTTTGTGGAAAAGTAAGACGAGCGGGACGAGTCGGTGAAATTGTAGATTTCGAGGTAGTCGAACGAATCAAAGATTTCTTGTAGACAACGCTGCATGTACAGGAATTCAAAAGTGTTGTTTTTGTATCGCATGATGTGCCGCGTGCCAATGGAAACAGAGCTTGAGAGCGATGTCCATTTGTAAGTAATTATTAATACTGTTTGAAGATACTAAATATCATCAATTTTATAACAATTATTACTCGGAACGTTATACAATATACTTTTTTGTGACAAAAATAAAAAGAACGTCTTGGATAAATATATATTCTTTGGTTTTATAGAAATTATTTGGGAACAAACACAAAGTTAAGTAAAAAAGTATTTTATATAAATTTTTATATAATTTTATGTAACTCTGCAACTAAGAGGTAGCACATACAGGCTCTTTGACGAATACAATTCTTTCTCTTATGATTCACATTAGACAATTTTGTGACGCGTTTGGATTATTTTGCGCGATTAAAATCTTATCTTACACTCGATCAACGAATCAACAACAATCGAACAAATCAAACTTTGAAAACAATTTCAAGTCAGACAAGCTTCATCTTTGTGCTAAAAAAAGTTTGCTGTTTGACACTTACAGTGTTGTCTACGAGAAGTCCTCAGCTATACATGTGTTAGATTATTTGATGTGAAATCATCTGATAATTAGATTTGTGAAAAATAATCTCGTCTGGTTATTATTTTCGCTCCCGTTGTGATAATGCAAGGTAATTAATTAATTAATTTCAAATAATTTTTAGATTGTCGAAACTAATCTCTTCGAAATATCGATGAAACCCTTCTCGTAACTCGATTTCCTGGAATTCTTTTTTCCTCGGTTCCTACTTCTTTCTGTTACTCTGTTAATAAATGTGGTTTAATGAAACTTGATAAAACGATGATTCATAGCGATTAACATCGATGGCAATAACGCATGAAATTTGGCAAATTATTCTCGCGTAATATATTTTATTACCTTTTCTACGAAATATTTAGAAATAAGATTCAACGATAGGCTATAGAATTCAGTTCAACGCCAGCAGTGAAAGTGATTACTGTTGAAGACATTCCGACATGTGCCACCAAAGAACCGAAGAAAGTGTCGGTGAGAATAGATTGATCGATTACGGCGATAAGAAAAATCCAGGAATAAAGGACAAGCATTTTGCAAGGGAAACGAATGATTGGATTTGTATCGATTATTTTCTAATTTTCCATAAAATATATCTAAAGAAATTCTGTGACTGTATCGGTGTAATATATCCCTGGGACACACGAAGCGAATAGGAATTTCCATTTTAATCATTTCTAAGAAAAGAAGAATCATGCAATTGCAATAATCTTATCACAATATAACAAATTCATAGCGAAATCTTCTCCATCTCATCAACTGTGATAGAATTTATTTTCTTATATTTCTTTATTATTTTATATAATCTTTTTTTTTTAGATTTTCTAGCATGAATCGCGTTATGGCGATTAGAGTATAACATGGAAGAGAAACTGAATAATGTTGTTTCGACTTACCGCCACCAACCCGATTTTGAATATTTGTTGAATACGCTCTTAAATATCGCTAAAGTCCATTACTTACCTGAAACAAAAATATTCAACAGATTATTATTATTATTATTATTATGAATTATTATATTATTATTATATATTATTATTATGAAAACGTTTATAAAGAAAAACGCATAAATATAATTTACAATATAATCTATTAATCTAATTTATTAAACAATAAAATTAGATATTAGCACATACGCGATCAGCTGAATTGCGCTTAATTAATCGTCAACTAACGTGTTAAAAACACGCGTACGAAGTAATTGAGCGCTATTAAATAATTAAAGTGTAATATACGAGAGAATACTTGTAAGAAATAGTTACAGAGAATACGTTAATTTATTGTCGTGACAACATTATTAAAAGAATATTTTTCGTGTGCAAAATGTTCTTGCACTTTCGCGTATACATGCTTATGAATAATGGAAAACACGAGAAAGAAGAAATTATGCGTTTCGAGGCGTCGAAGAAAACGATCATGTGTCACGGTCTCTCGAGTGAGTCGAGCAATGCCTAAACACATTTACAACAGCAATTTAACGTCGCCTTGTCCACTAATTAATGACGTAATGATGTAGTTTTCGTGCGACGCGTGTTATACTTATCAAGAAATGATATCTTGAAGCATGCCTGCTACAAATATTATATCTCTGATGAAACGAATCAAAAGTCAAAGAGAAAGTTGTCAACAGGAAGAAGAATATAAACATTTTCGTAAGGTTTACTGAAGCAATTTTCGAATATAAAATGTTTATACACGAGATGAGTGACTTTTAACATTTCCTAAACATAATCTCGTACGATTAAAACAGTTTCGTATAGTTCGACAGAAAGTATCGACTAGAAAATATCAACATTGTTTCCGTTGTTCATTTATTATTAATAAATAATCGTAGATCTTTATACACTTACGGAAAGATTGAAGATACAGAAATGCACAAAATGCACATAATATGCAGAAATAGAACAAATATTCAAAGTAAAGAACCTTCTACGATATTCAATAGATGAAACATTTTTCTATCGAAGCTCCATTTTGTAGATTACACGAACAAAAATACAAATTTGCATAAATATCCGCGGTCTAGTTATTAATAAAAATAGTATCGTTACCGCTTAACACGAGCAAATTTCAAAAGATAATATAAGCTCTTCTTTAAGTATTAATAATTGCTCGTTTAACTGCTTACGCATTTTCGATTTCAGTAAAACGTACACTTTCCTCCAGCCACTGTATATACTTGCGCAATTACGTTACTTCAGTTTATTGGAAAACCTATAGTAGAGAACATAAGTTTAAGACGACTAGCTTTCCGATAGATCATCGCACCATATTACAGGTAGTAAATAACCAACAATTCGATGTTGTGCTTACAATTACATGTACACTCACACTCGATTTACGAACAGTCACGAGGCTTTCGAAATTCAAACGATACTTGAGAAGATGAGTATGGAACGATTCGATGTTGAATTTGCTGCGGACATTAATTTGAGACGAACATTCAAACACGGTGGTGCTACGAATTAATCGAACGACGATAATTCTATTTAACAGGGGATATTCAATTCATAATAACAATTGGCAAATTTAAATGAAAATCGTGAGTACAGTCAGCAGTCTACGCTCGGAAGACAGAAAAATTGTTGCATCGCTACGCAAGAAGAGACATAGCAAATATCACTGGAACATCCGAGATAGCTTGTAAGCAGGCACAGTATCTATAAATTTAGAAAAAATGGATGTAAGAAGAAGAAAAATGGACCAGCGCATCCACTGCTTAACCGAAAAGGATCATTTTCGAATTGCTGTTCGAAATCTGCGTTACGAATGATCTGAATATTTGCGTAAGAATCGTTCAGAAGCATTTTCGTGATTTTAGTGTCGAAGGGGCTTCCGAAGAATCCAATATTAAGTCGTAAAAATCAGAAGCCAGAAATTGCTTCTGCTTCCGCGGAGCACACAAGCACTGGACAGTACAAGTACGGACAGTACATTTTAATGGAATGTTGTTTTCTGATGATTTCAAATTTAGTAGGCTGTAACAGAGTGAAATTTCATAGCGAACGATCGCGGATTGTTGGTTGTTTATTATCTATAATATAGCGCGATAATTTATCAAAAAAACAGTCGTTTTAAACTGTGGCGGCATCCGACGACGCAACTTTCCGACGGTTTTGCGACACAAAGCGCTATATCATCAAAGCGTAAGGCCGACATGCCTAATGTGCCATCGATATCCGTACGGTTCTTCCGCCGAATATTCGGAAGAATGCATACGCGGCAACCGTCGCGGACGTCTAACAAACGCGTGCGTAGTGGCGATATCGAGACAATCCGTTTGGTTTTGAACAAAAAGATTCATTCCGCTTCAAACAGCGAAGTGCGAAGGGTCTAGCGTTACAGCGAAGCAAACACATTCGAGAAGCGTGATTGTTGATCGTTGTTTGTTGATTGTCGATCGTTGATCGTTGATTGTTGACTGTAAAATAAATGTGTTAAATAAACTTTTTGTTGAATATGGAGAGTATTTCTTGAACACCTACAACCAACACCACCTTAAAACTTTTGTCCGCTACTGTACATACATTACATATGTATGACAGTTGATCCATCTCGTAAAAAGACTTAACTCGAGCAAGCATCAAGTTTTATTCCGTAGAGTCAAGAATCAACGCTTTCGTGCATGTACTATCGACCGCATTTTATAGGATCTGCGGATTCTGTCGGGATTTTCTTTAATCCCCGTTTACGTGCAGGATTACCAAAACATGCAAGTACGACTACATCCGATTTCTGCGGTCCTCGAAGCGAATTCAGATGTTATGAATGCAAGAAATCGGAAATAGTTGTAAAACATTACTACATTTTTATACACATTTTCCGAAGCTCTACGAAAACAATTTCATTAAATTTCATCCTTCAATAATTTCGAAATATCAATTGTTCGTTGTGAAAGTATTTCTCTTTTTTATTTATGTTCTTGTGATAAAGAATATAGTTAATTTTTAATATAGAGAAACGTAATCATTGTGAGATATTAAAATAATTATTACTTTGAATATAGTTAATTTTTAATACAGAGATACGTAATTATTATGAGATATTAAAATAATTATTACTTTGAATATAGTTAATTTTTAATATAGAGAAACGTAATCATTGCGAGATATTAAAATAATTATTACTTTGAATATAGTTAATTTTTAATATAGAGAAACGTAATCATTGCGAGATATTAAAATAATTATTATTTTGTATCACTGTAAGTATAACAACGATCGTTGTTTAAAGTCTTCATTTGTACCAGGGCAGAATACGAAACGGACACGATCGATGCCATTAACTTTAGCTTCATTAACCGACGTTGCATTTGACTTTAATGTACACACTACATTAACTACTTAGGCGATAAAAGCGAATTACCAGCATGGAACTGAACACAAAATATTTGCGTATATAATATCGCCCTTTATTACAGAAATTCTTTCGTATTATATTCTATCGAAAATGAAAATCTCAGACAGAGATTAAATGCCAAACATACACCACAAGTAAATTCCAATATAAACTCCAAGGAGTTATATTTCAAACGATACCATAATTTCAAATGAAATATTTGACATAATCATTTTCCATATTATCCAATTCCAAAGTTAGTTTACGAGTAGTTTCTCAGCGATTCGTTTAGCAGATAAAACAATCTTCCATGCAAGTTCCTCTCCTTTCATTACCTTCGTAAAAATAAGAATTTCTAGAAACATTCGCAGTTTACGCGTCACGCAAAGACGAGAGTATTGCTACGAATACGAAACAAAGTACGAACAAACTGGTATCCAGGAAGATGCGATGAAAGCACAAACAGATCGTAGAAGGCAAAATTGCCTTGCAGCGATTCGCGCCACGTGATTCGTCGCGTGAACGAGTGTCGGTAAAATCACGACCAACGAGACGTTTAACAGACAGCAAACAGTTTAGCAAGATCTTGCTTCCATCTTCGCGTACAGAGGAACGATTACAAGCTGGATTAGCGAAACACGGTGACAAGGTTGCGTTACGTCGCTCCTCGGGATGGGTCAGGAAATTTGTCTTTCAGGGTAAGTGCGGGACTTAAGGTTGAGCTCGCAGGGTTATGTACATACTCGTAACGGCACAGTAGGAAAATCCAGCCGGGAAATCCAGCCAGGTTCAAATTTCATCGAGTTATCTGGACATTTGAGAGAATTAAAGGATACGCGCGCTGTATGAAAAGATGGAGGGGATAGGCTGGATCGTGAAAAAATTCTCGATATCTTCCTAAGCCCCTACTTACGCTCGTCTCATCACGAAGGATTAAAACTTCCGCGACTTTCCACGTCATCCTTGTATTCGCAAACTTTCCAACTGGGATTAGTCAAAAACTCCGGGGCACAAACGCGAATCCCTTTCACGCCATGGACAGGAACTTACGAGTTTACTACTCGGCCAACAACAAGTGTTTCGGTTAATTTCCAGAAGACGAATTATCATTTCGTATCGCAGCGATTGTATTTGGTCGTCGGAAAAGTTTCTTTCGTTTTATAAGGAAATAAATAGATACACAATATTTTTCGTTTTATATTATTTTGTCGAATTACTTACTATCCATTTTGTTTTATCAAGATAAAGATCACAACGTTCGACAGATTAGGTTTCATGTTTGTATAAAGATGCGTCGTTGCAAAAGACGTGTCCGTAAAAGAAAGACACTTTTCGGACAATCTAATAAGTCCAGTCGCGATGTTTCGTTCGTTCGGACGATCGAACTTGTTGTCAAAGTTTAATCAATTTAAAGGGTGGTGAATTATTTCGATGCATCGAAGTTACAAGTCTGAATGCATAAAGTTTGGGAGAATTTTCTACCGAACTTTTAATACACGAAGCGTTAGATCGTGCAGCAAGTTTCCTCGCGTCTTTTGAAAATTCGTCAAAAATTGTTACTTCCTGGAGTGAAAAATTCAAAAGATTGCTACTTTAAGACTTATTTGATCGATCGTTACATATTTTGTTCCATTGTTCTTTGCAAATGGATTACGCGAGTGATTTACCTCGACATTATGGAAACTTTGTGTTTTTATCAGCAATTTCCCAAATATTTATTGAATAAAATATTTATTATTTCCTAGATATTTATGAAATCATTGATATTAACGGTACATCAAATATTATAATATAAATATATATATTTATTATACATATATTATTACGTATGTACTATATCTATATCGAATATCTGCTGTGTGACGAAAGAAGCCTGTAATCCAATATATATAGCAACAATTCTTTTACCAAACGCTCATAATGTTCGTTTTGAACAAGACAAGGATCGAAGATGACAAAAAATTTTTGTTAATTTTCTAATTTTATTGTCATTTTATTATCAAGCGGAAGAATTTTAATACGACGATTCGAAAAAGGGAACCACCTGCCAGGTCGTTTAAAAGTCTTTTAAAGGTAACTGATAAATTGTGCAAATTTTGTACAGATCAAAGACGATATTATTACTAAGATAATTATTATTTTATTACTCTGACAAATTTTAAAGAGAAATGCTTTGAAAACCAAGTAAGAAGATAATTTTAGTAAATTGAGGCAAAATGTTGGCAGCATGCTGGATTTTAAAATTGCTCGCCTGTAGAAAATACGAAGCGTGATTTGATTTTTAATTATAAACGATATTTATCGATAATACTAAGACTTATATTCGTTGATCGCAGTTATCGCAAGTAATGTTTCTATGACAATCTCCAAAACGTAATACCAAAAGGCGAACACAATCTCATTACACGAATTTACTAATTTAATTAATCTTCTTCCATGTTAAATACTTCTTGGGAAGAAAAGCGTGTTTAGAGACAAATTGAAGAAGACTTTGCGTAAGGAGATTCGAAGATGTCCCGTCCGATGAAAGGATTATTCCTGCAGTGCCATTTGCAAACAAGAGTTTCGGAAGAGGAACAACGTTGAAAAATGTTTCATGCAGTTGCACGTGCTTCGATTGTATGCCCACTCTCGACGAAAAGATACAAAGAATTCTATATCTCTTTGTATGAAGCTGTGCACTTGCAATATCCATTGCCTGAGGAATTACGAACTAGCAAAGCTTTTCCTTTGGCCCTTTGTCCATATCGTTCTATCATGTAGATAATCCGTCAAAGGTATTTCATCAACTGTTACCAAATTCTATCGAAACGCGAATCACGTACATGTCCTTTGATCAAAGAAACAACGCTCTCTTCTGCAACGACTTATTCCGGTATATACATTTCGATTTAATCGCAAAAGCGGACGACGGTAATTCATATGAAAAATAAGTTCCGAAGGATACAACGACATACGTAAAATTCAGCGAATTATATCTTGAAATTGCTTCGCGCAAATAAAAATATTATTATAATCGGCGCTACATTTTCGTTTAAACAAATCGCTTTCGAACTTTCGTCTTCGCATATCATGAGAACTATAACTGTATGTAAAAACGAAAGTATATATTTGTTAATAAGCGAAAAAAAATAATTCAAAGAATGTAAGTAATGACGCGATAATTAAAAGCATAGTGATTTAAACTGTACTACAAAACTGTTTACAAATTTCAAAAGTATCAATACGGGGAAAATCGATTTTTCAATTTCTGCTCATTCGCTAACTTTTGATGTATCATCGTGTGCTCTTTAACGCATATCATAAACTGTGCATATACGTGACACCATTCGACACAATTAAAAAACTGTTTATTCAGATAAAAACCTTGCAACAAGTGAATGCTTACCGAGCATCTTTTATTTCGGCAACAGTGTATCGAAACTATACAGACATTTACGGAAACCGTCATTTATACGAAAAAAGTTGGATAATCTTTTCGAGTGTGCGGCAGTGTCCTGATTTTATTGATAACAACCACTTGTTGGAATATTTATTATAGCTCACACTGTCTCTCTCTGGTCACAAAATAAAAACAGAACTATCTTATTTATATTTGTCCCGTGCGGATTTCACATATTTCGTATTGTGTTTCGTTCCATGAATACTGCAAATGACTTCACAAATCAGCCCCGAATTTTCACTAAATTTATTCGATGAATTTTATATCAGATTGTATAGCCAATACACAATTGTTAATTCATTATTATTCTATGTTCTGCAACTCTTGTAAACAAATTATACTATCCTTTGTTATATATTTTCGATTGTTATTCTGCATTAATACAAAATTCTGTCTGATCGATCATTTTCCTAATATTCTAACACAGTTTGATCTCGAAATTACAAACTCGTTCCTAACACGAAATCAGCAATTGGTTTCTCATTCAAAATGAGCAAATTATTTCTAACTGGAAATGAGTAACTACTTCCTGGCTCGAAATCAGCGATCTCTTTCCAACCCGAAATTAGCAATCAGTTTCTGATTGAAAATCAGCAATGAATTTCAGACTAGGAAACAACAATCAGTTTCTGACTCGAAATCAGCGATCTGTTTAAGACTTGAAATTAGCAATCAGTCTCTGAGTGGAAATCAGCAATGAATTTCTGACTAGAAAACAACAATCGGTTTTTGGCTCGAAATCAGCGATCTCTTTCCGACCCGAAATTAGCAATCAGTTTCTGAGTGAAAATCAGCAATGAATTTCTGACTAGAAAACAGCAATCGTTTTCTGACTCGAAATTAGCAATCAGTTTCTGAGTTAAAATCAGCAATAAATTTCTGACTAGAAAACAACAATTGTTTTCTGACTCGAAATTAGCAATCAGTTTCTGAGTGAAAATCAGCAATGAATTTCTGACTAGAAATCAGCAATCGGTTTCTGGCTCGATTTAAGCAATCGTCTTTCTGCGGAAATAAGCAACTCGCTATTCCCTCTTCTTTGTTTAAAAGTCGTTGACAGAGTGAGAGATTCGAGAACGAAGTCCATGAGTAAGAAATCCATTAAAGCGAGAAGCCAAAAGTTTTGATGGCCAAATAAACACTGACATCGTTTAGTAGAAAACGAAAAGAATATGTATAACGCTTTCTCGCTGTATTATTAGCGATCCTGACATGTTATGCACTGCTCGATTGTTATGTACTTTACAATTTATCGCTATCTCTGGCCTCTCGCTCTTTCACCATGTTCCTTTCTGTCCCATTCGCGAACAAAGTCTCATTCGACTTTAGTCGAACAGTATATGTCTCGTAAATACTCGTAACAAGCAACTTGTTGGTTCCAAGGGTGTTGCTTATTTCCAGGCAAAACTGTACATGTTCTGCTCGTCTTTTATTGAACGACATCACAGTCCATTCGGCCACAAAAATTTATGACTGCTCGCTCCCACGAGCCTCTTACTCGTTCTCGTATCTCTCATTTTATCGACAACTTTAAATAAGAAAGAGGAATGAAAATTGCTTAATTCAAGTCAGGAACCAGTTGTTTACTTCGAGCCAGCAACCAAGTGTTGATTTCGTGTCAGAAACCAATTGCTGACTTCGAGCCAGAAACCAGTTGCTTACTTCGAAGCACATCTGCAGCTGCTTTTGAACAGGCATGTATAGAACTACCACAATTCCATAGTATCACTGACCATGACTTAAACGAGCAATTACTATTACAAACGCGAAGATATACATGCTTCAAAGACGCTTTTGAGTCCGTTCTATTGAGTACGCGCGATGCATCCAATTCAGAGCGATCTGAATCGCAATCCGCGCACCAAACTGCCGCCACCGACCTCGGCATTCACGCAAAGACTGTATTTAATAGTTCACAGCAAGTCACAAGTTTAAATTTCATTACGACGATTATGCGTGGTAGGCTATAATCCTCCAAGAGGATAAGGAATTTCTCAATGTGCCTAACAGCCGGCGTTCTACCAACAGTCTCCCGCTATTTAACCCACGAGAATTTAGTGGACCAAGTGATATTACCAACTCGCGGATTATTTAGAGCCGTACGACCGCAAGGCCCCGCAAATTCCGCTGAACGGACTACAATGCACTGCAGGTGCTGCGGAGAACTGGAACCCGCGTATTTACAGAGACACGTCGAGAATCGATGAAGCTTCGGAACAAATGAAACGTTGATGCTTCCTGCACTTGCTTGCGATTCGCCCGCGTTTACTAAACGCAACGAATTTTCTCTTCCTTGCGCTAAGCATGTGCATAGCCGCGAATGTTCCGGACAAAGTAGCATCGTGAAATTCGTCTGGAAGATGAGGAAATAAGTTGCGTTTGTGTACAAATAATTTCGATACTCGGATCGTGGGCCAATCCTACTCGAATGTTTTGCGTTCAGCTTTTTGAACTATTTTTTGGTGCTGTTATACCATCAAATTAATTAAACGGTGTTAGTTCTTAGGCGAATTTCATTATTATATGGGCACGATAGGTTGAAACAGGTTTATTTGAGTTGGCTAAGATCCAAGATCTTACAATTCAATTCTTGAGTCAGAGTTGAAGTTTAAGATTCGTAGAGAACAATCAGACTTGTACATTATGAGAAATTTTGTATCTTTAGTATAATAACAAAAGGATGAAGAACCCCAAGAAACAATGATAAAGAACAACATTGAAAACGAGAGAATAACTGCAATATTCTTACAAAAAAATTACTTACATCAGTGGGAAGGTATTACATATATAAGAACTAATAGAATAAATAACAAAATAACTTGCAGAAATGAAGTAATACAAGCATACTACTGAGTTATTGTAATAATTAAACATGAAAATATTGAAATTAGCTGTACTTCTTGTTGATAATTATACAGAATATATTTCGCGATTGATTATCGGGCCACCAGTAGCAAGTGAGATATCACTTAAATATTTTTTGAGTTACAGAGCAAATTGCATAGTTTCACTGAAGTTAAACATTCTAATGAATCAAATGAGCCTACCCTAAACTTTAACCATCGTTAAAGTGCTTCGTTTCATCGTTGTAAAATATGCATTCGATTAGTTGGTAATAAAAATGATCCAACCTCCGTTAGATATATATGTTAATAATAAGCAATATACGTAACTAGGTCGCATGAAATATTGCTGCAATATTATCGTAGTATACATACAGTGCCGTGAATAATTATAAACTCAATCACATTTTTAGTTTTTTCGTAATATCAGAACAAAGATTAGCAAAATAATTTTGTCATATTATAATACAAAACTGGGGAAAATTAGATCTTCTCTTAAAATTATATTTTCGACTGTGAAAAAATATAAATTACACGCTAATTTTGTCAGGTCTTCATCCAATGTTTAGTGGATTTTTTTTTATTTTCATATTTGATTACTTCTATTAATCCGCTAGATACACTAACTTATTTAAAGTTTCGTTTCGAATATTCTCTTATTTTATTCTTTTGTCAAGTTCAACTTTCTATAGGTGACTCCTCCTGATCGTAAACTTGTCTCGCTAGAATTCCTCGCAGATTTTCCATCGAGTTCAGGTCAGAACTGAATGCTGACCATCGTAATAATTCTGTTACGAAATCTTAAAACCACTTTCTTGTAGTGGCGGCTGCATAAATAGGAACGTTGTCTTGCTGCAAAATTGTCTTTTCGTCTTCTATTACGGTTACGAAAGGCAATAATTCGCCATGTAACGTTTCTTGGTATCCCATAACGTTCAATCTACCCCTTAAAAAAAAAAGAAACTTCACTTAATATATTCAGACATGATCAGTGGTTTTTTTGGAAATATCTTCCTTGAAAGAAATAATGCAAAAATCGAGTTTATAATTATTCAAAGCATTGTATGTAGTATGCAGTGAAATATGAATATTAATGGCCAATTTTTAATCCCACTAATTGCAATTACGATACAGAGACAGAAAAATGTTTCGTCAATGACATTACGTAGAATCTAAAAATGTACGTTTTAAATTATCCAACAAAATGAAACGTTGTTCATGAATTTTAATAAAATTTAACGAGCTCGTAAAAACAGCCGTATTTTGGCATTTTACATTTTATAAAATATAAGAGAAAATTCATGCTTCGTGCGTTAATATCTTTTATAATATATGGGAAAATTTTTTCTAATTACAAATCCAACCAGTGTATTTAAAGAATAGATTTGTGATAATGAATGTATTTCGATAATTACGTAATGCTTTTATCTTTATCAAGAGTCACAATTCAATTATTCGATCGGTTCTAGACGAACTATACAATTGCACATTTAATATCCTCCAAGTCTTTTTCAATTTTCTACAATGTTTACAGTGAAGCACGATGGAATCTCTCGTCAGAACTGATCACTCGTCATTATCGGATAAAGGAACGTTCATATTTTCCCATAAAAAGTGAGTATTTTACACCGTAGAAAAAATAATACCGATAACAATGACAATTATTCATAATATAATATAAATACAATGTCTTTTAATTACTTTTACTACTAAAAAAAATTCAATACTCTATACGAATATATGTCACTACATTATTAAAGTCAAACTATATCAATAATATTTAACGCGTGGATTTATAAATTATAATTTTATAAACAGCCGTGCAAACCATTAATTATCCAAAGAAATATTTGTACGTGTGTATATGGAACGAGGATGAGTATTATTCATAATATAATATAATAAAATACAGTGTCTTTTAATTACTTTTACTACTACAAAATTCTCTATACGACTATATATCACTACATTATTATAGACAAACTATGTCAATAATATTTAACGCGTGGATTTATAAATTATAATTTTATAAACAGCCGTCCAGACTATTAATTATCCAAACAAATATTTGCGTGTATGTGCATGGAACGAGGAGCCAGTATCCTTCGTTCCTCCATCTACATAGCTACAAAATTTTATCGAAATCTCTACTTTAATAGCGCTTTATAGCGTTCCCTTGATAGTAATGAACGTCCGCGTGTTTACGGCCATACGGGGTGAAAACACTTTTAAGAGCGATCGACCTATTACGAAAACAATGAGGGACTAAAATATAGATTGTGTTAAAATACAACATGCTTCATCCAAAGCGTTTAGAAGATCTCTTATCGTTTTTAACATTTCAATTATAAATACCTGACGTAACTGTAGCGGCACATGAATCAATAGATGATTCGAATCGGGAGAGACTCGTATTGTTGTGCCTTGGAATATCAACGTTGTTTTGCTTTGCTATGTTCAAAGGTAAACGAACTCCGGACGAAACATTATCGCCGTTATTTGCAATCGTGAACCGCAATTACATTCGAACTTTTTACAATAACACCGGTCGATACAAATAGACGAACGTGCTCTCTAGGATGAGGATTATAGCGAGTCGAATAGCGAGCGTAGAGTTGAACAGTAGAATGAGCGAGCGACGATTACGACCGGGATACACTACGTCTGTACTTGTATTAGGTCATCCCGAAAAGTTTCTTTCGTTTTATAAGGAAATAATGGATACACAACATTTTCCGTTTTATATTATTGTATCGAATTACGTACGATCCATTTTGTTCTATAAAAATAAACATCACAACGTTCGACAGATTAGGTTTCATGTTTATATAAAGATGCATGTTGTAAAAGACGTGTCTGTAAAAGAAAGACACTTTCCGGACAATCTAATATTTCAAGTGATTTTGATATACACTGACTATTACAATTTTATCAGTCGTCTATTTAATAAACTAACACGTATAATAATTCTCCTCATAACTTATGAGTAACTTATAAATTTACGAGTAACTCATAAATTACCCGAAACATGAGCAACCTTGTGATAAAAAAATATTCAGCTCAAGTATGGCAAAAAAAAGACACTTTCCGGACAACCTAATATTTCGAGTGATTTTAATATACACTGACTATTACAATTTTATCAGTCGTCTATTTAATAAACTAACACGTATAATAATTCACCTCATAACTTATGAGTAACTTGTAAATTTACGAGTAACTCATAAATTACCCGAAACATGAGCAACCTTGTGATAAAACATATTCAGCTCAAGTATGGAAAATATAAAATAATACGTATAAAATCATTAAATAATTGTTTCTCTGTAACACGGATAATCTCGCAACGAAAAATATTAAGATGGAACGTGGAAAATGTAACGTTATAGCTTGAACACAAGCGAAATATTTAAACGTTGAAATGGATAAAAAATCAAATGTCATGAGCGTTCTGCGTAACAAAAACGTAATTCTCGGTATTCCCTGGACGACATCTCGTGTCCGGGGTGGTAATGTATCTGTTAAATGAACAAATTAAATTTGTTCAATTCACGAACGTATGTATTCAGTCGTAAATTTATAACAAGCTCACGGTACACAGCGGCATTCGTGCGCTCGTGAAAATATTTTCAGTTTTTTGGAAGAACTGCGTAAAACGTTTAACTATGGAACATTCCCCCTGAACGACTAAAATAACTATCGTTGAACCTCTATCTGTGATAACGTTTATGCGAGAAACAAAATAGCCGAAAATATTGTATTAAATTATATTAATTATTATTGTCTAGAAATAATACGTAGCGTTATATGGACCGTTATTATTTCAAAATTAATTTACTGCTGTATGACAATAAATTATACGTTAATATTTATATAAATATTTTCCGATACAGTAATTTTGATTGTAAATCAAACGAATTGATATGCACGAATTTTCCTACGTTTCGCGTGCCCTCAAAATGATTGAAAATAAAAAATTCTAAAAGGTCTACAGCATCCGAATCGAAAGCGCAACGTGAAATTTTATTTCGAAACGGAGCAACCCCGCTATGGTATGGCGCGCACCGATATAAGGGAAAAATATTTTGCATCAAATACCAGGTAGAGCTAGTTTCCCTGGATATTAACGTGATTTAGTGACTATATCGCGTTACAACTACATTTCCACTAAAATTTTATAACGTTTCGGTAGTAGCTAAATGCACACCATGTACTGCAGGTATAAACTTGGTCTGGAAGCAGTGGCAGAAATTGGTGGAGATATTTCTCCGCGACGATGTTTCGTGAACTAGAAATTCGTGTTCGTTCGCCTGTAAAGCGATATCGTAGACACGCCGTTCCTTGCATTTTCTTTGCGCCCGATCCTCTGAACTCTTCCAATGGCAGAAATTAGAGTGAAGAGAATAAGTAGACAAACAAAATTCAGAAATATCAGCGATGCCATCGATTGGAAAATGTTCCTTAAAAGAGAGTGAATCACATGATTCTTAATCGCGTTTGATCGGATTTCAAAGTGAAAGAAAAGTTTATATTAAAGTAAACTTTTATTTTATTCGTTATCGGCTTCGTTACCTTACAAACACTTGTTATCTTAAGTAACATTGCAAGTGCGTTTGGGAAAGCAATTAGTGTAACACTCATCGATACGTACTTATTCTTGACAAAATATCATTGAAATATCAAAATTATGGAAAAAATCGTCGCGGATTTATATCCGAACTGCAGAAAATGCACGTAGTACGATAAAGTATAAAATATTAAAAAAGTATAAAATATTCGACGTATAATGTTTTCCGTAATACCTGCTAGGCGAAACAATCTTCTACCAGGTTTCTGCTTTTTTAATTATATTCTCAAAAATATGAATTTGCGTAAAAATCTGCGGCCTAGTAATCACCATAGCTACGTACAACAGCACAAGCTTTGTGACTATTTAAATTGATGTTTAAAAGTCAGTATATAATGACAAAACTAGCGTCTATAATAAATGTATACAAATGTTTAGTAACAAGAGTAATAACAAGCTAAGGATAAACTAATATTTAGTAACAAACGCGATACGTACTTTCTAATTGCTAATTTTTTATTGTCTTGTACATTCTGGTAAAATTCACATACTGTTAATTGTAGGCTCAGAGGTACGTACATTTCTCCATCCGCTTCGTAACCTTGAAAATATTTACATATCGAGAAATATGAAAATATTTCTTTTTATTTATTGCGTATCGTTACATACCCTGGTGAGGTATTAGCGGCTGCAGTTACAAGTATTCTATAAATATATAAATATTGAATAATATTCGCGTGCTTAGTTTGGTACAGTTGCCTAAGTTAGTGCTGTTATTTAACACTAGAACTACCACACCAGCCAAATTGACTGGTTTTACAATTTTATTTTCAAATTCCTACTTCGTGTTATATTTTTTTCCGCAATGATGTAATGACTTTCGTAACAATAACTAAAAGAATGATAATTTTATTTTGTTTTTTATGTATTCAAATTCAAAATAATTTTGTATCGAGGCTACTTATACCAATACCAGTCAAAGTGTAAAAGGGTCCTGCAATCTGTTTATCGAACCCCAATTAACCAGTTTTCTCATTTTGTACAACTTCGCACATATTTTTAAAATTTTTACTGCGTATCATTCGCTATGATGATATCAGTTATCAGGAAAATTCCGGACCGATCGCTAGATCGCTAGATGCTAACACTAGTAATACCACACCAGTCAAAATGACTGGTTCTACAATTTTATAAATGTGTGGACTCTCGTTTAGAGATGGTCCCAGACGAATTAATAATACAAAGAATGTACTACATAACATGGAATTTCTTCTGTAAGGAAGTAATAAATCAATAAATATAAAAGTATTCTATTATTACATATTTTTTAAAGACCAATCATTTTGACTAGTTTTGGTAGAAATAGCTTCGTGTTAACTATCGGGAGTTTTAGTGTTAATAAGGAATTAGTACTAATTGTTATGTTACATTCTTGTGTAGCACGTGTTACGTAATTTGCCAGTAATTGGTTAGCTAACGAGTTCGTACCACTTTTATGCAAAAATTTGTATCTACAGCGGATGCAAAAGGTCTATTTCTTTTAGAAAGCTCAGAACCTTTTTGGCATTGTATTCTGTTACTTAGAAGCGATCGCGTACTGTTCGGTACCTTTAAATTGCGTCCTCGAATTTGGTACAATGGCAAAGTAGATGTTCGATGGTGTTGTTGGTATTGCAGTCTTCACAGGCTACCAGGTTCTTTGTTGTTGTTTGATACAATTGTTTGTCTAACAGTTGTATCTTTAACTTCTACGAAACTTCGCCGACTACATCTCTATACCCAACAGGTTCTTTTCGTCAAAATAAAGAAATCGACAGAAATGCAGCGTTCAGCGGCGATCGTTACATCGTTGCCAAGATACAGAAAAAATTCTTCTCTCACGCAAAAAGAAAGTTACGTATACAGTTTTTTAATCAAGCTCGGAGCTTCGATTCGATTCGCTCGATAAAGTATGTTGCGCGGTAAAAGTGTCGGTGACGGTATTAAAATTAACCATAGACGGAAGTCTAGTTGGCCAGAACCGTTATAAAAAAAGAAGCAGGAAAAAGAGGCGAAGCAGTGACTACGTCGCTAATGAGTTAACAAATCGATTCCAACTCCGGTCTGTAACTCGCGACGTTATTTTAACTCCATTAGCTGGAAATTACGTTATAATTTCTCGGTGAGCCCTGCTGTACACGTGTTTTAGCTAACCTCGCTGCTTGTAGTTCGAGCTAGCTCTGGTGTAACTACGCCGGCAGAAATTGATGGAGAATAGAGACGTTCTTGGAAGTGACATTTCACGAACTCGAAATTTTCCCTTCGTCAGCCACTCACACATTCTACGTGAACGTACGATATACATATACTTACGTATACGTCTGAGATACAGCAACAAGCTTCTGTGACGATATGTGCTTCGCAATCAAAGTACAGAAATCGATGGAAAAATTCGTAGATCTCGCGAAACTTCGCAAGTAACTTCTTCAGTTCTGAACTGTTTAGAAGCGTTTCAATCTCGGATTTAACAAATCCTCGTTTCATCAATGTCGAAATTTCTTCTGTTCAGAAGAAATTTCTGTTTTTGTTGACAATTGTGGATCTTAATCGCCGAAATAAACGTGAAGGAACACTGAAGTTACACTTAGAATTCATATTAAAATATGTTTAGATTTATTTAACGAACGATTTCCAGCATCTTCGTCGATATACATTTGCACGCGTCTCAGCACTTTCTGTTTTTCGAGACGCTGTGCACACACATACTTCCACACACTCATATTCACATACGTGTGTCACTACTACGCGACCAATCTGGTCTAGCACACAAAATTATACATATCTCAATAGTTTCTGTTTCCGATTCTTTCGATCGCTGCCTCTAAATTTGGACATTCGTCGATAGATCTCGCCTTAAGGTTTCAAGATAAAAAAAGAAAAGTAAGGCGAATGACGAATAATTCGAAAGATAGAACGAGAGATATCTGAAACGGTTAGGCCAGTCACGGAAATATGTACCTACGTGTATAGATGCTAAGCCAAGTATCACGCAACAATATACAGTGTGGTATTATTTATTTCGGCCGTGTGACATTTTTCCTATCTCTCGAAGAATTTTCCAGATTCGCTTCACTGCGTCGGATGGGACGTTTTGCGTGGCAAAAAACTCAACCACTTCGGTTTAAACATCACGAAATATGACGGACACCGTGTAACGGAGCAACTTTGAGCTTATGGGAAGAATATATATATGTACAGGGTGATCTAAAGATTAGCCGCTACGATTTTTCAGACACTTCAGACAAAGAAAAGTTTACCAACTTTCGAGCAATATTATGAATTTTAAAAAGAATTTTACTTCGATGAAAAATCATGATCACCTCTACCATTGTTTTAAGTGACACGGAGACACGTTTTTTATACTCCATTCGATACTTTTGGTATGTTTCATTCGATATATTCTTTGACTCTCTGCAAAAAAGTATTAAGACACTCGGGTTTTAGTTCAAAAGATACTTAATGTCGTAAAACTTATCGTAGGAAAGTTAAGAAAAACTAAGAACAAAGAAGCGCTGCGCCATCTTTCCCTGTTTTAACGAGGAATTTTGCAACATTAAAGCTAAAATATCTTCTGAACTATTGCATTGTTGCGTTACAAAGAATAGGAACGACCTTAACTCCTCATCAAAGTAAAATTTTTTTTCAAGTTCTTAACACTGCAATTTGTAGTTGATCGAAAGTTGATGGACTTTCGTCCGAGATATTTTTCTGCCGGAATCATTCGATGATCGGAAGTGCCGGAGAAACCGTGGCGACTGATTTTTAGACTACTCTGTATACGTCATATACACGTACGCACATACATCTATTCTCAGTTACATGCGTATAACGTACGCATAATGTATACATAAAATACAAACGCGTATAGCCTTTCGTCGCGTATTGCTCCCCTAACTTCTCCAGGGACTTTCAACGCGACAAGGGTGCCACTAAAGGAAATGTTGGATAGAAAACGTGACATATCGAAGTCACGTTTTATTCGGCGCTTTTCATTTATCCGAACAAGTTGAAGCCAATACTCGGATAGTTCGATCTCTCAAACCATCATCATTTAAGAGTTCGACGAACTATCATACGGTGAAACGTATCGATAAATTGCTCACGTGCATGCACGTTTCTTCGTTTCCTTTTTTTTCTTTCTTTTCTTTTTTACCTCCTATTTCGCATACTCATTGTAACTTTCGGATATATCCAAGAACAGATTTTATAACGAGCAAGCGTTACGCTGCGTCAGCTTCGATATCGTATCCTGATGTAATGCATTTTGTATCAGGCCGAGTATAAGGTGGAATTTGTAAGAAATCATCTGTATGCGGTTGAACATTTTTCCAAAGTAGTTTACGTCGACTATGAATAACAAATATAGATGCGTGAGAGTGTAAAGACGTTCGATGAAACGTACGAATGCGAATGAAATGTACCAAATGTGAAAATAGAACGAAAGATGGTAGTAATGATTAAAATGACATTCATGAAATAAAATGATAGTAACGAATGAATATCAACATTTTAAAATGAGACGAAATATATTCGTCATTTGCATTTCGAGGTGTCGTAAATTATTCTATCAGGAATATTCGACGATCGAAGTGCAGACAACGCTGTAAACCGTCAAATTTTTTAACAAAGAGAAAGGAAGCTTCTCTGACTTGAAATTATTTTCGAAATTCCATTTGCTTCGATTATTACAAAATCTTAAGCATACAATAATCCTGATGCATTACAAAATTTTCTATTTCCTGCACTGATATAGATACATCAGGAAAAGGACTGTATCTGTAAAAAGAGCCCGTGTTTGCCTCTTAGTTGCAGAGAAAATTGAATGTGTCATTTAAATTTGCAGGTAAATAAGTGCCAATCTTGTTTTTCCTTAAAAGATAAAAAGAAGAAAAATTTCAAAATGTTCTTTTTATTTTTATTACAAAAGTATATTTTATATTGAGTAAGAATTGTACATTGTTTTATACAGAGGCAATGTTGCACTGCGAGAAAATATTTACAAATGCAAAATGCTCTTAATTGGCATGTAGGAGATTATACGATAAAAAAACAACATTTTTTAATTTTTGCACTTACAGTGCCGTCTACAAGAAATCTTCAATTGTAGGTTTAAGCAGATATCCTTCCACTATCGTCGTTTATTCTAAATTAAAAAACTTCTTTGAATATTGTAACTAGTAACACCGAAATATAGCACACTATGCATAACAATAATATTGAAAACTAATTATTTTGAAATTTCTGCTTACTTATTAGTAGCGTTGTTTCTTAAATTTCGTAAGCAGTTGCTTTACTTTCCCTTCTTAGTAAAAACGAACTTTCCCCTGATTTTTTTACAGATACAGTCCTTTTCCTGGAGCATCTATATCAGTGCAAGAAATAGAAAATTTTGTAATGCATTTGGATTATTGTACGCTTAAAATTTTATAGCAATCAAAGCAAATGGAAATACAAATTTTGTAATAAAAATTGCGTAAGATACCGAATTTTAATTTTGCAAGATTAAGAATCTGTGAAAATGCAGCGCGTATATTTTCAGAAAAAATTAACAACACAACCATTCGCATTCCACGGCTTAAAACAATGTATTATATTCCACACAGATACATTTAATGCAATATAATACCATAGTACTTAATATTGCGCAATTCCATGAACGAAATTGTGTTCCATAATTCTAGCGTAAAAGTCATTTCTCAAAAAGAACATTATGTTGAAATCCTCGCACGTGAAATATCCTTTTACTAACAAAAAACTAAATCAAATCTATCGCTATGAAAAATGCGATTTGAGTATAGTGGAGACTCGGTTATCCGAGTCCCGTTTAACCGAAATTCCGTATTATCCAAGATGCTTTGAACTTTACTACAACTTCAATTTCTTCGAAGTTTTAACACGAAGAGTACGAAAGTGTAAATAGTCAGCTATTGCGAAAGCAATTAATCAAACTTTCAGCCGACTAACAATTAATTTAATCCAAATACGTATACGACATTAGGTCGTCAAAATTTTTCTACAATTTTATCATACGATTTATGAGCACTAATAGACGTTTCCGTGTTATCCGAGGTAGGTGTACATCATCTCGAATAATCGATGTTCTAAAAGCGTTCGTTACAACAACCCATGAATGGAACAGTATGTTATTTTTTTGTTTCGCCTCTAATTAATAGACGCGTAACGAATGCACGATTTCTGTATAACAGCGTAATACGGTTACTTAATTGATGCGATTAAACGGCTAAGAATATGATAATAACGTTAATGGTATGCACGAGATCTCGTGGTAGAGGAAAGTGGTCCGCGCGGAGATTTCCATTTAACGAGCATAGAGCACGAATCGCCGAGGCAAGTAACGCGTCGTGCAACTGGCGAAGAGCGAAACATAGTTGGCCATTGGAAATAAAAAATTTCATTTCCGCCGCTTCCAGTTTCTAATCTGTAACGCTTGTCGCGGAAATCGACGCTACGAATTAATCCGTTCGTCGTATCGTTTTCCATGAAGCCGCGCTCCGTAACGGGGAAAATAACGGTCCGACCAACCACTCGCGTCCGTTTTAACTGGCTTCTGAGGCAGAATTTGAGCGTGTTCGTGCCTGGAACTTCTAACACCTTGGCCGTTTACAAAATTTATATGCGTAACAGCTATCGCCGTAGCTAATGGAAGTATTTTGAGCAAGTGACACGCCCGACAAACTCAAAATTCGCCCTCCTCGTTTCATCAGTGCGCGTCGTCTCGTTCGAGAAAGCTGCTGCTTCAAACACGACATCGCCGATTTCTAACGCGAATTCTGTGCATGGAACGAGTAAAACGAGACGAGGGAATACTTGCGATACGAATATGGTTGACGCAAGGATAGCTATATATGTATATGTATATAGATATAGGAAGCGAAGGATCAGAAACGTGACACGTTGAAGTCACGTGTTGTGCATTCGTGACTCGTAGCTTTTCATTTATCTCATATAAATGATATAATGGAGTAGCAGCGATTCGCCGGCTGACACATACCAATGTTACGCACAGCTCCTGTCGGAAGGAAACTAAAAGGAAAGCGAGACGGAAATCGCTATCTATAAAGTACGATTACGCGAGATTATGCACAGTTCGATTTTACTTTTCCCGATGAAATCCTGACGAGTTATGTACAGGTAGGAATTATTTGGACGAGTACATAAACAGGAAATTACGTGATGCGATTACGAAGCAAAATTGGTCGAATAAAATGTACAAATATTTAGTCCGATTTAGTTCGTGTACTTGTTGCAATTCAATCGAAATATTCCGATCGATATAGCGAATTTGTGCAAATATTTCGTTACGTAAAGTACGTGCGAATTATACAAGATACGGAAAAATATAGATAAATATATATCGAGTGGACTGTACTTCTCGGCAAATGAATTCAAATGAAATTATTAAACGGTATTTAAACGAAATTGTTATTGAGTCAAAATTGATGTTCGTGGAACTATTTATATATCTACGTCAAAACGAAAATGAAGATTTCACGTAGATAGCACTGTAAGTGCAAAAATTGACAAACATTTTATTGAAAAATAAATATAAATTTCCATTTGGAAATAATTGCTAATAGTCCAATGTCGATTCTGTATATAATAATGCATTAAACAAGAAATAAGCTCCACGCTAAATATTACCAATTTTATAACAATTCTTACTCGAAACGTTATAAGATAAACTTTCGTAACAAAGATAAAAAGGACAACTTGAAGAAATATATTTTTTGATTGTTATTTAGGAACAAACAGGATCGATATAGTGCTTGCAAATGTAAATGAATGGCACATTGAATTTACTCTACGACTGAGAGACACATACAGACTTTTCTACAAATACAATTCCTCTTCTGATGAATTTTGACTATATCAGTGCAAAATTTTAATCGAAAATTTTGTGATGAGTTTGGATTATTCTTAAGATCTTGTAACAATCAGAACAAACGATATTTGGAAAGTAATTTCAAGTCAGAGGAGCTTCTTCTCCTTGCTAAAAGACTTGATGTTTGTATATAAAGAGAAATTATTATTGAAACAGGAAAATGATATTTGGAAAGTAACTTCAAGTCAGAGGAGCTTTTTCTCCTTACTAAAAGACTTGATGTTTGTACGTAAAGAGAAATTATTATTGAAACAGGAAAATGATATTTGGAAAGTAACTTCAAGTCAGAGGAGCTTTTTCTCCTTACTAAAAGACTTGATGTTTGTACATAAAGATAAATTATTAATGAAACAGGAAAATGAATAACAAAGTCACCTAAATTGTGTGTACGTATAAATTACATTTTGCTACAACTTTCTAACGTTATACTTGTTAAAAATATGAATTATAAAATATTGGGTCAACATCAGGTTAGGGTTAAGTTAACTGTGCGACATTAGGTTGCATAAGATTTATCGCAAAGTATAGTCTACGTTATTCTATAAAATAGTAGAATAATTACGGAATGATTATTTAATTGTTTGCACTTCTGTAGTCTAAGATGTGTATTCTTTATTACTATAGAAACATCGTGTATTGATCAATGGCACTGTTTTATCCTTCGTAGCAATGCAATAGCCGGCCATACGTTCACGTTTGACACTATGAAAACTGAATAACTTCGAGTATGAAATTCTGCCCTATTCGTCATACTATACAGATTTATGTTCTACGCCACATTGCTTCTATTGAAACAATTTTCTGAATAAATTCATTTCCATTTTTTTCAAATCTAGATATAAAAAACGCCAGGATAAAGTTCATAACTTTGATACTCGAATAATCGATAAAAGCTTCATCGTGTCGCCAGAATGAAATATATAAATAGAATAATTCATTGTAATTGAAAGACGACTGTGATATTAATTTTCTTTCAATCGTCAATTTGTACAATTATTCGGCCTCGATTATTATTTCACGTAAATTTTACAAAGAAGAAGAACACATTTTCTTTTCCGCATAACATACTTCCATACGCACAATTTTCATTACAATCACGCGCATCGAATTAATTACGATTTTACAATTATAGCTGATAATCAAGCTGCTGATTTTTGTACAAATTTGCGTTTTTATTTACGCAGCTGCATAAATCGAATTTAGATGACAAAAGTTTCTGTCACAACGAGAATTTTCCTTTGAAAATTTTATATATTTTTGGATATCGTACGTACACATTGTTGCACATGTAAGTTTCTCATAAACGCACAAAAATTCACAATTTATCGATTGATACAACGTACACGGCGCCTGAGACGTTTAAAAACGAGTAAGGTTTCGAGATTCTTTTCCGAAACTAATTATTGTATATAATGAAAAATTCAGTTTTTTGCGAATCGTATTAATCTAGTTTGTAACTTTACCTTTCCATTTTTTCCAAAGAGAAACGCTACGAAATGACCAAATTATTCGCTACATATCTGAAGCCTGTTCCGCTAGAACATCGATAACCAGCAGCCACTCCCGGCAATACGATGCTCTACAGGTTTAAAATAAAAAATTCTGTTTGAATCATAAACTAATATCTTTCATCCAAAATGCAGCGTGGAATTCCCAAAAAATGTTGGTGATCGAGGAAGTGACAGGTTTGAAAAAAAATCATTTTTCTTTTTACTAAAAAGAAATCAACTTTAAATGTCTTCAAAGGTTTAAATAATTGAGATGTCGAGAAAATTATACATCAGAGAACATATCATGCAGAATATTGCTTCGAAATTTAAAAAGAATCAGACGTATCCTTCGAGAAATTTCGTAACGACCAGGTTGAAAAGCAAAGTTTTAAGAAAAACGTAAGAGAAGTTTCGGGATACCAATTTTCCCTCCTGAATTTCCTGTGTATTCGTCCGTGTAACTCCGTCGAAAGTTTGAATTTTGATAACACGATATTCTGCACGCTTAAAACTTTACGAAAATAAGGGAAGAAATTCGATTTTTCGAAATTATCAGTGTATGCTTCTCAAACAATATACCGATTAAAGGACAGCAAATTTATTATTCCATGGCACAGCGATATACTCGTATAACTCAAAACTTATTTTTAATTCGCAAGATTCCTTTCAATATAAGTTACGATATAACGTAACTAAAGTACGATATTAAAAATGTTGCTCGAAATTAACGTTGCGCTAGCGTGTGCGCGTGCACATGTACGAACCCAGCAAGAACAAAATGTTTGGAAAACCGTTTTTCCACCGTATACCTTGCATCTCAATTTCATATTATGTACTTCGCTACTTCCCTAAATTAGAGACTGTTTTTAGCAAAACAGAGGCGCGATTAAGTCCAAAAAAGAAAGAGTCGAAAATGCCAGGAGATTTGAATAAAATCGTGAAACTCGTACAAAACTCGAACAATTTAGAGACACCAAATATATCGCCAAAGTATTTTCGTGGATTTTTCAAGCTACTGGCAGCATCCTAACGAAGAGCAGAGATGCGCATTGAGTCGGCGACCGGTCACCGTATCGTTGCGCGTTCTCGTGCTCGAAACGCAACCGTACGACACAGTGAGAATCAAGCAACGACGCATTATGACTGAACGCGGTTGTACGAAATTGCACGTACAACGACCGGGCCTGGTTGAATCCGCTTCTTATACCGGCAGTTCCTTTCTTCTCTACCCGGCAGATGCTCGTTTCCAAACGAAACGCCTAACTAGACTACGAGGAAAACGCAACTTTCCTACCAAGTATACCTATAGCTGCAACTTTCTAACGCGATTCACGATGCTTCCCTATCCTCATGCAGGTGTTTGCATCGCACGTTGGGACACACTCGATTCTTCTCGCGA